>NW_018108207.1:70992-105684 GCF_000183805.2 Loa loa
TACTTATCGTTTAATTTTCTTTCTTCTGATGTATATTTTATTGATGTATGTAATACACATGAACACTTGATATATTTAATTATGAAACGAAGGAAAATGAATGAATATCAATCAGTAAAATCTACAACAGGAACTAAAAAACTTCGCAATTTCTGACAAAGGAAGAAATAATCAGCAATTTGTCCCACTTCTGTCTTGAAGGAAATGATTTCGACTGCAGAGATACTCCGCAACAGTCTCGATCAAGCCGAGGTTAAATTAAATATTATTTCTCATTTGACATTCCTACTTCAGAGAATTATTCTTCCTTTTTGAGCAACTTTATGCGAGTAATTACTAACATTTTTGAATTCAAAGTGAATTCTTGCACTTACGCGTCACAAATGATAATCGAGAGTTTGAAATTTGTTTATAACAATCGAGACTATCCGTCAAGTTTTTCTAAATTTTCCAGAACAAATGGAAATGCACTGATACACGTCGTTCCAAATGCGGAAAAGAGGGCCAGTAGCGCTATTATGTATTTACTGAAGCAGGAATGACGTGTATCAGTACATTTTCATTTGTTCTGGAAAATTTCAGAAAAATTTCCAGTCACCTTTTCAGTCTGCTCATAGTGAGTGCAGCTGCCTTCAGTATGATCTAAAATCTTGAAATTTATGAAAATATTATAGTAAAATTTCATATGGGATATAAAAATTACCATTGATCTTGCAATTTTGAATTTTAAATTTAAGCTTAGCAACTAACACAGATTCCATGTAATCGAAAGAAATACTGCAGCATCATAATTATGTCGAAATCGTTTGCATTTAAGAAAGATAATTGGAAAAACAAAGTTTATTCCTAGCTTATGCGGCTAATTCATTGAACGGAGACACAATTCAAGCGTAAAAAAAATTACTGCCATCTACAGTCAGTCTACTCCTTCCCTTAATCCGCCTTTCCTCTGGTATAAAAATTCGAAAAGCTTATCTCAAAAGTAATATTCAGTAGTGATGCAGTGGTATCTAAATAAATAACAACTTGTCGAACATTTCAAACCAACCATAACTAATCACTCTCAACGAAAGGTTAAAGTAGTCAAGAGTGTTTTGAACTCTGCCACACACTCATACTGACAATCAGGTAAACTATATCTCCTCATAATTAACTAACAACATAAACTGCACTTTATTAATAAAAAAGTAACGGTACCCTACTTGCTTATTTACCGGCGTAAGAAACACTAAAATGCAGTTTTTACAATGATTGGAGAGGAAGGAATCAAAAATTGTTTGGAAATGAACTGATAGGCATATGTATGCATGCGACTGTGTCGGGGTTACACGGATGGTTATACATTGATGCTTTTATTGGATCTCAATCGGACCATCATTTTCTGCAATCCCCTTTCCATTCATGAATTTCCTCTTTCCAGTAACGTTGCCACTTCAATTTACTCATTCAGCTCTCCTACTGCTTAATCCCAGAATATTATTTCACATTTGTGATGAGTTAAAATGCTAAACATGTCATCAGTAATTCCGTACCTTTTTTGGAACGGATTAAAATACTGAAATTTCTTGAACTCAAGAGTATCTTCTCTTAATTCCCTTTCTTCGAGCTCATCTAGACAATATCTACAAACTCTGTCTGTATTCTTACACTGACAGATATCGTTATTACCTCCCCATTTTTCAAAAATATTACCGCTGTGAATAAATTGAAGCTGTCAAAAACACATTTTTAGCTACTTTACCTTTCCATGGAACAAACTGTACAAAAATCTCTGACAATTCACCGGTTTTCTTCGATCAAAAGTACGACAACAGGACATTCTGCAATCGCAATACTTTTCGCCGTGGATAACGAGAAGCAGGTTGAGAAGGTAGGTTTTGAGAAGTATTACAAACTACAAACTCTTTTAAATTAAGATACAACATCAACTGGAAAGCCTCAAATGAGGAATGTAGACAGAAATGATAAGGGAACTAACAAATCAGAGAAAGGCTTACGAAAAAGTTGTCTAAATATATTTCAATCAACTCATTACGCAATAAATGCGAAGTATAATTTCACCTTCACTTTCACTCATTTCCACTTCTTGAAGTGAAAACAGTGATGATAATTACTAACAAAACAGAATAGAATACCGTACGCTTTCTGCCAAAAAATTCAAAGCTCTACTTTTCAAGTCTACATTGCCTTCATGAAAAAAATTCCTCCCCGAATTTTTAATTGATTAGTAGTATTGTTTCTCTCTACACAATCCGCAATCCATTCTGAGATGCTGGTCAAGCATAGGAAGCACAGGAAGCATCACAACGCACCGAGACTTAACAACTAATGCAAATGGAAATAGGAAGTGATAAGACAATTCTAATAACAAAGTTACCAGACAGAAGTACGTCAAAAAATTTATTGTCTATTATTTTCATTGCCTTCAGTCACTACCTGCAGTCTTTTACGATGGAATAACCCCCTCAGATCTTAATTACAGCTCATCGGACAATCTCGCCAAAAATTTCTGTTGTTGCGGCAAAGTTTGTGCAGTGCCTTGAGTGCGTTGATATTCCATCAGATTTTCTTCCGAATGCTCCGTTAGGACGGAGAGCTTTCCAGACTGGGTATCTTCGTTGATCATTCTAGCTTCTTCCACTAAATTGTCAAATTTATTTCGAGTATCCCGAAAGTTTTAATCTCTCCAGTTTTCCATTCTCTAAGGTCACTTTCACAAGGTAATTACCGATTTCCTTCGCAGATTCATCATGCCTACAACGATGAGTGGCCGGAATGAGGCATGAAACCAGACCAGACATTAGTATAATCACACCAGCAAAATAAAATGATGCATCATACGAAGCGAACATATCATAAACAATCCCTGCAATTCATAAAATTTAACACTCAGTTCCAACAAAACCTCAACAGTTCAAGTTACTGATAATTTACCTGCTAAAGGTGTTCCTAATAATGATGCTATACCCCTGCTCACAACCAACAGACCGAAAGAGTTTGTTAATCGATCCAAACCTAATTCGTCCACCAACACGATTGATGTAAGGGAAATATATGCAGCTAAAACATATAACTGCATTCAAACAATAAGGTTCAAATTTTTTTAACTGCATGCTTCGAAAATATTGGATTTTGAAACGTTCAAGACGCGCCTACTAAATACATTGAAAACAGTTGGTCATTTTTTCGGATTACAATAAAAAATTAATTGGACGTTCTCTTGAGTATAGGGAAATTTAGCACAAAAATGATCTTTTAATAGCGAAATACTGCTACCACTAAATTTATTAGTTTAACGGAACTAACAGATTATGAATCCAAATAAAATGGAGTAAACCATAAGACCCCCATAACTAGGGAACAGTGGGCATAAACAGGTAAGCACACCACATCCAAGCAATGCAAAATTGCTAATTGTTAGTGCTGACAGCCAGCCACGATCCGCTAACCAACCGAATGCTATTCGGCCTGCAATTAGTCTATTTTAATTCTGTTGCATGATAATATTAAAACGAGTGCAAAAGTCATCTACATTCATTTAGTAAATAAAGGCTCCACCCAAAACACAATATATATGATGTCGAATGACCAATCGAGCTTGTTACGATGAAATAAATCGAGATGTTTCAATTCACTGAAGCTTAATTCAAAGGAATGAACAACGGCTGCAATATTTTTTTTAAGGGCCCAAAAAATACTCATTATTTATGTGGTTTTGTTTCTTTTTATACTTCATAAATAAACGAGAAAATTTAGTAAAAGCAGAAATTCTAAAACTAGTGTTCAAAATACAGAAAAACGCTAAGATTCGAAAGTATTTGAATGGAAAAGTACTGGTACAACAATGAAAAAAAAATAAAAAAGAAACGAACCAATGGTATTGGTAATGCCGATTACCGATAAAAGTAACGAACCACTGGCTTTGGTATGTCCTTTTGCAACGGCCATATCAATAAGAAACATAAAAGGCACGTAAAACCCAAGCATTCCACATAAATTTGATATGCAAAGTAAGAACATGGCTGGTTCCTTCAGCAACGAAATATCAATCATTTCACTCAAAACATTACGAATTCTTACTGGAATCCATTTACACCTCCTAAAAATCAGATACGCTAAAGCACTACTTACTCAGCTGTAAAATATCAATCATTTCACTTTGAAAATTCAGCAGCTCAGTCTCCCAGATTCCTTCAACTTTAGAAAGTATCTCCATAAATCCGAAATATCTGTTCCTGTCCATGTTGTTAGATCCATCTGATTATATTTTACACAGATTTCATATGACTATATTTTATACCCATCACTTGAGTGAACACATCCTTAAAGATTGTTGCATCAATAACTTACTGAGCATATTTAACTTTGATACTTAAGAAATAGCGATCATCACGTGACCAAAAATAAAATAGTTTCAGGTCTTACTACTTATTTTACATTTAAACACACAGTTTTATATACGTTAATGCATTGTTATTTCAACTTTCTCGTAAGTAATGTGACAAGATATTTTGTAAAAGAAAGTTGGATTAGCAAGACAATGCTGACTGAATTGCATCTTTTCAGCGCAATTACCTCTAACCTGTCAGCATAGTAATCGACAAGTTCGTTCAATCGCTTGTCTTGCTCCCCAGTAGTTCCATGATTATTGCCTAATTTATTGGGCGCGTCGCTAATTTCTTTCACTTGCGACATACCGGCCACTGCTTGAACAACGAGTGATGCAGAGATCGAGGTTTGTGATTCTCTGTATGACTGGTAATTACTACCTATAAAAAGAGGATTTGGCTTTGTATGAATTAGGATTGATTTATAGCGCATGATCATACAAATTTCAACACACTTGAAAGCAGATGAAATTAAGTTTGAGATACGATAAACACAATACCCTCAGATTTAAATTCAGGCAGATTTCGGATTGAACCGGAATAAAATATATCGCGTCGGTTTAATGGTTTGTTGAGTTCTTTGGGATTAACGCTGCTCTGAAAATAATTCACAAGTTCCTAGGAACATGAAACAGTATTTTTTTTAAATGTGAAATTCAAAAAAAAAGTGTCAACTAACCGCAACAGACATTAGTGACTCGGCACCTTTCATTTGCGATGACTGTGACAAAAGGCTTGTCGAGTGTGCGAAACTACGTACTGATATTCTGTTTGACATATTGGATAAATTGCCATGATTTGTTTTTAGATCAGTTACCGATGCCGTCTTGCTATTCATACTATAAGTATACAATCCATAACAACATTAAAACTGTATAATACTGACCCATAGTAGCGTGCGAAACCATTATGTTATGATACACTTCAGCTGTTAGCTTACCTTTCAAGCATTTCCAAAAGATGAGACGAATTACTTCTTTACTAAAGATTCTTTCAGCTTTACTAATGTTTTAATTCTAAAAATTTTTGTGTGTAACGTATTTTAAAATGTCAATGTACTGCAACCATTAATTTTGCGGAAAATTCGTACACTAGAAAGAATTATCCCTGATGTGACAAGTATCGACACAAATTCGTTCACTAAAACTTGCATTAGCATTGTCTAAACAGAACAATTCAGCATTGAATAAGAGAAAAAGTCTTGTTTTGAATCTTTTATATATCCCAATGCGTTCATTTAGATAAACGGTCAGTCTTTCTCCCGCTTTTTTTCTCGCCATTGCACTTTTTCTCACCTTTCATGTTCCAAGAATTTTGTTTCCGGAATTGTTCTTGTTCTCGTTGACAGCCCCTCATTTGAATCAATATGTGTACCACGATTTTTATCAGTTATAGTTTCAGCAACCAGTGTCAAAGGGGTCGTCTCGTCAAATTCATGTATTTCACTTTCACTAGGTGTATTACGTACTCCTATGAACTCTTGCAGTTTATTCTCGTCTTCCGCACTATCTATAAACATTTCGTGAGTGGAAGAAGTCGACTCAAAGTGATAACGAGCATTATCAACAATCATTACAGCAAAGTTTCAGAAAAAGCTTTAAACAGAATCAAGCTCTTGCTTTTATTGAAATGACGATTACCCAATCACAAGTATGCAAAATGACTAGTCTAACCTTTACTCTCTTCCCCACTTGATTTCCATTCTTTCCCTTTTGATTTCAGAAGCTACAATGAATTAATATGAAGAGAGTTATCCAAACAAAGTTTCCACTCTACTTCATCCTTATTTGAATGAATAAATTAAAGTATATATAAATACAAACCAATTCTTCTACATCAGCTTTCGCAATCTCCTTTTCTTTTTTAATCGCAGGTGCTTGAAGCGGTCTGTACAGCAACCCATAAATGGTGCTCGAAAAACTTAAAGCAGCAAGCGAACAGACAGCAATCTTCCACCCAAATTCTAGAATTTTCCACTTCAATTATATTTCATGATCTACAAAAAAGTACTCCGATAACCATTCTTCTGGATCATAAAACCATTATCATTTATGGAATCCCAATTTCACTAAAATCCCCCCTCCAGTGTATTAAGTCCCCAAAAGGTAATTATCTAATTGTACTATTATGGATATCTCTTCGTTTATAAGCATTAAAACATACTATTGATGAGTACAATGCACAGAGGCGGAAGCACAAATGTCCCAACACCAGAACCAGCAACAGCAAGACCAGTTGCGATCGAACGTTTCTTTTCAAAATAGTAACCAACAGTAACGATTGAAGGAAGGTAAATGAGCCCAAAACCAGCCCCTATAAATAACGCATACATATATCATTATTACTCCTATCATTTTTAAATGTGTTCCATTTCATTGGCTAACAACACCGATCGCGTTAACAACACACGCGATTGGCTAACATGCGTTTCCGCACAATACGAAATTGCTTCATTTCTTTTATTAGTATAAAGACAAATTCAATGAATTACCACCAAGAAATCCATAAAAAATCATGAACATGTAGATATTCGAACAAAAGATCGAAGCTAAAAACGATAAACTGGCCACAAATGAACCAATTATGACGACCATTCGAGCGCCATATTTATTCACGAGTCCACCAACAACTGGTCCTTGAATTAATTTTGATACTACCTTTGCATTCTTTCAATGAAAATTTTACATTCTCTGAAAAATTTTCTACTTAAATATTGCGTTAAAACAAACCAATCAGCAAATAACAACCAATCAGCAGAGAACCAATCAGCGAAACCAAAGCTTTCGATGCATTGAAATAGTCTTGGTAAATACTCATGAAGGCTCCAAAAGAATTAGCGATACCATCAACCACAAAGTTTGACATGAATGCAGCAAATACAATCACCCATCCATAACCACCATCCGGTGGTATCGGCAACACATCGTTCAAGTTCCCTTCCTCCGAACTACCTTTATCACCTCCAACGTGAGAAAAACATTGCTGTTACGAATTACTTGGAGTTCACCACTTTGAATTTTATTCTTTTACAGCACAGCAAATGCGTACCTAACTGTACCGTACGTCTGACTGACCACAATAAATTTTTTTTTATGATTTTTAAAAGAGGAGTTAAATGTTTTGGAAATGCGAATTCACAATTCAAACATCAATACCATATGTGCACTAGTTAATAATGCGGAGTGGTGACCGACGTAGCACAACTGTCTCTATATGATTCACCTCTGCGCTTAATTTTTCGACCACTGAGTTCACATATGTAGTAATTGAAGAGATCAATATGTATAGCTGTTTTTTTTTTTTTGTTTTCATCCGCATTAAGTAAAAACGGCATATAAGAATACAACTCTAATGCTAAAAAAAGACACAAACATACTGTAACAATCCCGAGCGTTTTCATGATTGTGTTTACCACCCATATTTTCGTCATTATACGCTTCTGTATCATCCGGATTTGCTAAAAGCCAAGGCTTAATTATGCATCGATGACTTTATCATCTTACTGACCAAAAATTATTTTTGCTGTTTTTCCAGGCGACATTTTGGCTATTCACTTTTCATTAATGGAAATGAAGGATGATATAAACGAAATATTAACAATAGGTGTTTGAAATATGTTCAACATGCGGAAGCATCTCAATAAGAACATCGCATCGAAATTCTAAACGAACTCGATGACATCAGAAAATATACCGTGCCCATTTCTTTTCGAATTATCTTCAGCAGGCAATAATTTACTGGATGACTGATTGCTATTAACAGTAGGTGGAAGATCTCTACCAGCGTCACCCTGCAAACCAGAATGAATCACAGTTACAAACTGTACTGACTTCACAAGACCGAAATAATCTTTTCTGCAAATGTATATTATTAGTTTAAATCCAGCAATTATCTATTATGAAAGCAATTCCTCAACAAACCTGGGTTCCTTCAGTAAGCCAAGCATCACTTACTGGTTTAGTACTCTCCATAGCAGTCATACTTGTCATTTTTCTGAAATGTAGATATTAGATCCACCCCCTTCAAAATGTCATCATAGAGCGCAAAAAAGGCATTGAGCCTATATCTTTTAATGAGCCTACATTGACAAAAAATCCGACTGTATTTCGGTGAGGGAACAAATTATCATAACACCTGACTCACGCAAAGGGATTTATCGAGAAATAACACTGACGAAACTAAAAAATCTAAATGCTAATTTCAAGGAAGCAAAGGAAAATAAATCTTTGATCTTCAAATATTAATCTGCCTAATAGGTATCAAATTAACACAGTTTTTAATCTTCTCACTAGTGCCTTGAAAATTATGATAAAGGTCAGGAATGAAAAAGTGATGTAACAAACAATTCAAACTTTGAAGCCAAATTTCCTTCTACCAATAAAGTAATCATTTCTGTAACTTCGAGGCCTACAGATTTTAAATGATTAAATCGTTATTCTCACAAAGATTACAATATACCTCAGCAAACCACCGTTCTTTCCCGTTGAGCTTCAAAAACGTTAGCAGATTTTCAGTAGTTAATTATGAAACATGCTTAATCAAAGAACCTTTGGATTACGAAAAAAGCGACACCAGGAGGGAAGAACTAGTGCTAAAAGCCATGAAAATAACAGAGTGGTAGGGATAAGAAACGCACAAACATTTATATGATCATATTCAAAACCTATGATAACCGGAAAGTTGGAAAAAAAGGTAAATTGTGAAGAGAGATAAATGAAGCTTCGAACTGATTTGATGATGATAATGGTTTCAATCCAAGCCTGAATTACACAGGTATCATCAATACCATCTGTGAGACCATAACAGTCGACATGTTAATAAAGTACTAAATTATTTTCTTGCATTCTCAAATCGGAATCTTATAATGAAAAGCAATTCATACTTCACACCAAATGATTCAGAAAATCAGAAGCTCTTTCACGTTCTTCGAAGAAGTACCAGATGTACCAGATGCTATTTCCGTTTTTCGTCCTGATAAAAATTTTCAAGTGATTTCAAAGTAAACCACTTTTTTGTTTGCTGCAGCGGCTACAAAAAGTTTCGAAATCAAGATTTACCGTGAATCAAACATACTAGCAGACCAAATCTACAATATACTTTTAATTTCCCTAAGCAATTTTCTCAGTATTTAAGAGGACTACAAATTTCATTATCAAAAGAAAAGAAAAAGTTGTACCAGTTCGCTCGTGAAAAGATAAACTTCACCTCCATTTTACCAGGGTTAAATGTTTCGGATAAGTGTAACTTGTAATGGGGGATAAGTGTAACTTGTAATGGGCTTAAGTTGACGAGAAGTGATTTTTAGGATGAATGGTAAATAGTAGAATAAAAATTTAAACATTAAAAGAGTTTAGGATCATACGCCTTCTAAATATCACTGAACTAATATTTCTTATATATTTGAGATGAAATATTAACAACAGTTGGAAAAACGGATGGAAACAATTGAAGTATGGAAGCACACGGAGAAAAGGAGAACGTTACATGATGTGAAGCAGAAACATCATTACAGAGATGAAACCTTATAAGTTGTTCTGTACGTTCATGTTCAAATGATTTATGTCCTTGAATAAAGTTCCGAGCAGTCTATCAGTCGTTTTGGTATAAAGAGATCGAAATAGTCAGGAAATGCAAACTAATAAAAATTTTAAATCTTTGCTTTAATGTAAAGATTGTTTGCTGAATATATGGGTGTTAGTGCGAGCCAATAATTCCTTGAATGCAATTAATCAAAGAACAAAGATTCTTCTCTGAAAACAAACGAGAATTCCAAACCACTGATTCTATTCGTCACACAACATTATCAAAACGGCCTAAAATATCCCTTAAATTACCTGCGCGCAATAAACATGGAATATTTTTAACGCTTCAAAAGAATATAAAGATTGAAAAAATGTCCGCAGATTGTAAAGTAGAATGTTTTGCAAATGTCTTAACTAATAAAAAGATGGCATCAAGGACAAGGCGCCATAAATGTACAAAAACCATTATTTACTCTCTTGAAACATCAAGCCGCTTCGTTCATCACTTAGACATAAGGAGGTCGTCCAAAGGCGATGATCACCTTAGTGATCATCTTATCACTAAAAGAGTATAACCTGTTGCACTAAGACAAGGAGGAAAGCAAAAAGCGAGGGAGTAGTTCGGAAGGGTGAGATGAAATTATATAGATATGGATATACAGTATAATAAAATTTCGAAAAGCTCTCAATTCCAATATTTTCAACTTTTAGTGAAAATTTTGAGAAAATTTTACAATTATTCATATTCATTAATGTAGTCAGGGTTAACCTTATTCTCGAGTAGTGCTTGGAGAGTGGAAGAAATGCGATTCCATTTTAAAACGAATGTAACTCGAATTCAAGTGGTCGGGACAATTAAATAATAGATGATATAGAAGTGAGCAACTCACATTCTTGAAAATGATGCCCTTTGCTAATGAAAACATAAAGAACTGATGGGAAACTAGAAATGCTAGAAAAATGGAAGTGAATAAGGGAAGTTGAAGCAACGGAGAGTTCAGAGGAAAATTAAAGCACAAAATTGCAAAGATTACTGATGCAAACCACTCTACATATTAAACGGTCACACATACTCATGTAACATCTCTGTTTGCCTGCAGCGTTACATCCATTCCTCTGTTGGTTCTGGATTATTAATTTTGATATGATCAATTTTTCAGCCAGAAACAATATGTAAATATGAATTAATCATACTGAAATCCTTTCTTTTTTATTTTTTAAATATAATCAAAAATACTGTATAGTGGAGAGAAATACTCGAAGGCCAGATTTTACGTACTCTCCTAAATCCTAAATATAACAAGTAAAGGCTTAGTTTTTTTGGTATTATAAAAAAAGAAACATTATCAACATTTGACTAACTCCATATCACACGTTCTATTAATCATTCCACTGCGTTATAAGCCTTATTCTACACTTGACATGTTCCATGTTTTCGGACTTTCGTCATTCAAAAAAACATCCCACCACTAAATGCAGAATCCGATAAATTATTTTACGACCTATCTTTGGACGATAAGGGTGATAAGTGGATAACGAAATGATGGTTCACTAGTTACAATTTAGATCTACACTAAAGGAAAGGAATGGACAACACAGACCATTGGCGTTACGAAATATCTTGGAGAGAACGAAATGTTGTGGTTTTAAATTTCATAGAGAATGAAGAAAAAAAAACCTAATAATCTGATAATCTGAATCATGAGCTATGAAAATCATTATCTTTGGAATAGTAACCATGACAAGGTAAGGAACAAAAAAAAGAAAAAACAGCAATGATCTATGAGACAGAGAGAGAACGTAGCAGCTTGAGCCAACTCTGATTTCCTTCAACTGATTTTGACAAATCGTTGATTAAAGATATTTGAGCTGAAAGTGAAATTTTTGCAGTATAGTGATATCATTCTATACAACATTTTATCAATATGACTTAGTAAAAAACATCGATATATGTCACGTGCTTGCATTCATGACTTAATCACAGCCAATCTCGTTTCATACTATTTCTCACCTTTAGTTGATATCTGTGTCATGCAAATTAAAAAATCATTTCTGACGTGGCTACAAAGGATATGCATAACTGTGAGAAAATAATACGACTACGACAGAATACGCCCAATTACAGAAGCATTTCCCGACACAAAAGACAAGAAGGATGTAGTCCAAATATAGCACTGCATTTGAAATCCCGATCTTCACATCGTAGCAACACCATATCCATGAATCATATGTTTCTCAAAACTTAACGACTCAATCGAACGAACATGCGTAGCAAAGTGGTTCTGGCTCATACAAAATCAACACTGCACTAACCAGTGATCATTGGAATTAAGTACAACTATTCGAAAGACGGTACTCAGAAATGAACTTTATAAGGAATTACTGATAATAAATGTACTAAGAGATAAGACATTGCAGCGGAAAACAGAAGGATCAAAAATCTAAAATGGTTTATAGCATGTGATTTACTCATCCATTTATCTCTTAGACAGCACAACTTCAGCATCGTGTAAAGAAAGCAATCACAGGCGAAAAGATAGATTCAAACAATGCCTTAAGTCCTTCTCTTATCTTGAATCATTGCTCAAAATTAATTAGGATGAAAAGGGGGATGGGAATTGTCACCCTGACGCATATCGATTAGAGCAGAAAGATGAAAAGTCAAAATGTCTCGTGCTTGGTGGCTGAAATGGAAATATATCAGAAGGTTGACGTGCACTACTTGATAAATGAGCACAAGATAGTAGGGATGAAAACGACTAAAGAGTGAAGTTTATAATGGAACAACGCTGCTCTTAACATACCCAACATCCAAGAACGATCGCACACAAATGCACACGTCTAGACTTCCAAGAAGAGCGGGACATAGTGAGACAGATGGCTGCAGCACAGGACACGAACAAAGCCATCAATCCTTGAGCATGCATCGAATACACGATTAATGAGAACTGAAACTAGGTAGCCTTTGTTTGCACGCACAGCATTTATTGAACAGAACTTCAATACATTGATTTATTTGCCTTAGGTGAACATTCAGCAACATTTACTAATGTTTAGCTTTGAAATAGCGATGAAAAAAAAGTGCTGGAATGGACAGTTCTTGACAAAATGCAGAACTGGCAGAAATCAGCGAAGAGTAACGTAATCAGTCAAAACCTACAATCTGTTCTTTGAATGTGGGTAATGAAAAAGAAATTTCAAAATATGATAAAATGAAGATGAAGAAGAAAACGAACTAGTGGCAATCTAGAGTTTTAGAATACCAGAATCCGTACCCACTCAAGTTCTCAACTAATGTGTCCATGTCTATTCAATGCACATCATTTTAACATTCAATTTATGGAAACAACGAGAAAGAAAGGATATGAGGGACTGCTGAATGATTAAAAAGCTCTCTAGAGCTACAAATTCCCTTCACACTTAACATTCAACAGCCCTACTTCTACTTATTTATTCTAGTAAACTTGTTTTTAAAGTTCGCGACACTAGTAACATGATCAGTTATGGGCAATGACCTCGTAAGGATAGTTTTGCTCAGAATAACATCCTTTCTCGTTTTACAACCAGACTATAAGTGCTACGAGGAACATTACGGCTGAAATCAGTGAATCCAAATATTACATTAATGAAACATCTATCATCTTGCTGTTCCAGCTTAGCACATGTTCGCAATTTTTTATATGCCGTGTGAGAATAAAGAAATCAACCAAGTATATAGGTGTGAACTAAGGATCACGATCAGCAAACTATCCTATCCATGTCCTGCTGACAAGATTTCTCCCTTTTTCATGAGAATAATGTTACTCACTTCAGCAACTTTGGTGCGAACAAATACCATAGCAGGTTCGCTATAGCTCCAAGTAGACTATCAATAAGATGGCTTTCAGTATTTCTTAAACTTATTAAAATAACATCTCCAACAGTTTACTGAAATTCTCGCTTAAAGGTTTGAAAGAGCTGTTTTAGAATGAGACAAAAAAAAGTGGAATTTAAGATAATTAGGTAAAATGAAAATTTCTTAGTGAGGGTGAAGAAGGGAGAAGACACGACAGAGGAACAAATAGAAAGAAATGAGGTCTTAAAAAATAATTAATCTAACCAGGAAAAATTATAAACGAGATAACAGATGACATGTGGATAAGATTTCTCTGATTTTGTAGTTGTTATTCAGGTGAAATAAATACAGTGAGTAAAAGAGAAGAATAGGAGAGGAGGTATCCCAATACACTCCTTTTCTTTATTCCCTGGGTTAATTCATTCCCGCAAATAACGCATATCTGAAAACTTGAAAGACTTTAGCCGAACCTTTCCTGAAAAACTGATCAATGCTACCCATCATGACTACCCACAATAGTTTTCAAATTTATGAAAAACCGATCATATCTTCCACTGGTATTTTGACTCAAGTGACTGTTTACTCATTACTCTAGTATAATGGAAAGTAAACCACTGTGTAAATAAAATGCGAAATGAGAAATAATAGGACCAGCTCCGCGCACACTGTGCCTCACCTAAAAAATCAAAAATCCACTGCACAGGCTGGAAGGATATACTCACATTTGTAACGTTTGGAACTAGCGTGGGTAGAGCTCTTTCCAAATCTTCTTGTACGTGTTTAAATGCTGGTAAAGATATTCATCGAAAGGTAACTTCATGTAGTAGTTAAGAGTTTAAATCTGTAAAGATATTAACGTAACTGAAGACATACCCATCACAAATCTTTGCAATTCCTCTCCATGTTTTATCTCTCTTTTTGGTTTTACTTATCAGTTTGAACAGTTCACTGATCACTGTAAAGTTCCCTCAACTACCGCTGTTGCAACGCTTAGCAAACTTGATGGACTCTGATTTTTTCCTTTGTACTGCAATCAGTAAGTTGTTCCCAAATTTTAAAATTTAATTTCAGGACTTTTTCTGTAGAGAAATGTAATTATGGAAACTGTAATTATTAAAAATGATATGAGACAAACCGTCATGCCAAACCGTTAGTTTGGAATTGCGAAATGAGATGTTCGACTACACCTGAATCTTCACAATAGCAACTTTTCATCCCATGCCTCTCAGCGGTCGTCCTACAGACAGCACTCAGTGATCTTTTTTTTGTTCCACTTGCCATGACGTCTATTTCACATCATTTGTAGTAATTACAGTTTCCCCACACCAGATACTTCGGATGTTTCGGACGAAATCGACCCTCTACTCTCTGCTTATCGCTTGTGTCCAGTAAGAGCTCGCGACATTATAAAGTAACAGTTCTTACGTCACTACGTTTCGTTACTTTTATATTCGCGACGGAGACTAACCGTAAATTACTTTTCGGTTCGAATGTACAAATTGCTGAAATATTCTTCCAAGCGTGCTTTGTCATATTGCACGAGGTTGGAAAATAAATTGCAGGAACTTTAGACATTACTTAAGGAAGGTAACCTAGATGTTCCACGTACACAATGACCGTCAGTTTATTGTTGCGTGTTACTTTACCTTTATTTAGTGTGATTTTTTTTTGCAGAATTCTCCACACTTTGTTTTGAACCATTATCGTGCAAACCTCACCAAATGTACGTGTTCCTAAATGCAGTCACTGAGAGTCTGAAGAGCTTTGTGGCAATTCTTAGGACGATATCATTTAGCCTTACCCCAACCTAATTTTCGCTTACTTGTCGAGCGTAAGCTCCACTCTCATAATCTGAGATTCGCATTGTTATTCCGTTTACAGCTTAGGAAATTTACATGTGTATAAAAGAAATAAATATGACGCCAGTTCAAGGGTTGCTGGAATTACTTCTTGCTTGTTATGGTTCTCCGTGGAAACATCCTTAGAATTTCCTTTTCACACCTATGTAACAGTGCAGCAGTGGTATGCAATCAAAACGCTGTCATCTTCGATTTTGAGATGGACTTTTTCTAAAAACATCAGTTATATTCTCATAAGATCGAGTAATGCGGCGAACGATCGCTTCATTGATTATTGGAACACTGGTTTTATTCTTCGCCATCTTTTTTCGCACATCTTTGGCGCACGATGATGAGGTTGCATTTGTTGAAGATGACGTGGAAGAAATGGAGGTTTGTTTGAATATTTTTCTTTGTTGATTTCATGTAATTAGATATAAGCAGTATAGATCGTCCTGTAGATAGTATGTGATTGTCCACTTCCGTTTACAACGACACTTCATCTAGTTCTTGCTATGTAACTTGCTATGTAATAGTTCTTGCTATGTAACACAAACGAGATTTGATAAAACTTTGGCTTGCTCAAATTCCATTACAGTTGCCACCGAAGACTTCTGTGGAATGTTGCGCTGCTGGTAGCACTAGCTTCATCAATAAGCACTATTTTTTGGTAAGAATTTCCACTATCGATCACAAGATATGATACATAGCCAAAGACATATTGAAGTTATTGAATGAATTTCTTCAAACTAAAACGTCATATCGATCAGGCAAGTACAATAGATGGCAAGATTACGGCAATGGATATCGAAAAAAATGGTGAGGTGGTGTGGATAGTGGATGCCGATGAAGTACCATTGTTGTCAAGTTCACTTAATCAACAAAAAGTAATATTGTAATATAGCAGTCCACATATTTTTAAAATGTGTAACGTAACGCATTATGAAAGCTTCTCTGCTCAAAAAACATCTCTTTTTTTGCAAATTTTGATCGGTGGCCTCATTTTATTCCAAATGTGCTTAGTACTTTCTACACAAAACTTGGCTCTGTAATGTTACTTCCTCTTCATTTTTGTCGTGAACATAACTTTTCTTAGCTGTATTTCTACTAGTATTGTTTGGATGCACATGCACATTCTTTGGCCGTATTTCGAGTGTTGCAGTTAGTAACCGATAATTTTCCATACATGTTGTTGCCATCGCTTGACGGTTCGCTATATATGTTCAACGTGAAAAGTAGTTCGCTGAGTCTAATCCCTTTGAGTGCTAATGCGCGGATAATGATTGGGAATGATGAAATCGCTGGTGGGACATTTGTAACATCTACTGGAATTGATCCTCTTACTGGCAAGGTATTTCATGCTGATGGCGTATTAAACGAGACCTGAATTTACGTTGTTTGTTGCTATATTGATAAATTAATGCTCATAATTTTTGAGATGCGATATCGATGCACAGCAGGAAAATGCATGCAGTACGAAACCACAACCAACGACTCTTTGCTTTATACCCTTATAATGCGGAAAAATACACAAGTTGCTCGAGCTGCTGATCCTATTACTGGAACAGAGAAGTATATACATAGCTGTCGATTGGATGGCTTGGTTGAAGAATTCCTCAAAGCTGTAACTTAGTATACATTAATTTCAGGTGGAATTTGTCAGTCAGTGAATATGACATTAGCCTGGTTTCATCAGATCATTCACTTCATTTTGAACAGGCTAGTATACCTGCTCATATTCATTTTCTGCTGGAACCTCCGAGTGGTAGTGTTTCAGCAGTTGATAACTGCGGAAATTTGAAGTGGGAAAAGCGACTGTCAAGCCCAGTAGCTAAGGCTTGGCAATTGTCTCGCGGCAGAATTTTCGAGGTTGGTGCCATCCATATTTTTTTAATATTGGCGGATACACTGATCATTATGTGTAACTATGGTTTCAATTATTAAATGATACTCTTCTCAAACAAGGGTTTCAAATAGTTCAAAGAGTAAAATTTTTAAGAAATAATTGTTTACAAAACATCTACCGTTAACATTGGTTAAAACTTGTTTCTTTTTTTTCAGATATCATTGTTTTCTCCTGAAACTATAAGTGCATTAAGTGATTTTACTGGAAATGGTTATCAGTTTATCTCCAAATATGAAGCTCCGTTTTATTTCGGTAAATCTTCAGATCGAGATTAGGTTTTTGGGATTTGTTTCTCATCAGGGATTGTAATTACTGCCTGATTAAGAATGTTAAAATTAGGCTTCACATTTAATCCTTGACCATTAATCCTTGACTAAAATTAGGCTTCACATTTAATCCTTTGACTAATGTTGCAAATTGCAAGACGTTGAAACTTTCTCTTTTGGCCGAAAACAGTGAGTAAGAGATTTCGCAAAAGTGCCACTACTTCTAAAAAGTGCGGGAATCATTTATAAATATTTTTAAACTACTTATAGGGACAGTTATTTTTATTCATAGGAAAGTTGTACATTTATCTGATTCAATAGTACAGAAACTTTTTCGTTTTTTGCGCATCAGTTTAACTTTTTTTAAAGGAAGCTTGGATGCATTTCAGCAACTGATGAGATAATTTTTCAGGAACAGTCAATTCAGAACCATATATTATACTTTCGGAGTTTATGCGAGAAGAACTACGACGTACTTTTGCAGATATGCAAACGAAGTATCATCCCCAAATACCACGCTCATTTTATTACACAAAAACACCATTTCTGGACGATCTGAAAATTGGTAAGTTTGTTAAAAGTGCGACTGTAGTTCGCTTCAGTCCCTTAATTCATGTTATTAACTGCAGTAGAAAATGACGGTTTTGTCAGGTGATTTGATACGGCGATCGTATAGAACAACTGGAAGTGTAATTGAGACTAATCAAATAAACAATGCGCGAGATTTAGCGCCCTCGAAATCATTAACATGTAACACGTATGATGCAGTCACCATTGCTGGCAGCAAAAAGCTTAAGGAAAACAATGAAGCGGAAGGTTAGTCTCAAGAAATAAATAGATTCATAAACGTTTATCTATTGTAAAGATCAGTCTCTCCAAAGTCAGTCCGTGTTCAATCTGTCTTTCTTGGTCTTTGTATAGTTTGCACTGTTTGTTCTCATTTATGCCTCTTAAGAAGTTTCCCTTGTATCTGTCCTTAAGTTATATTTTTACGATATCTCACGAAGGTATTGCTTAGGTGATCATGGTTGGTACATATACAGACCACTTCGGAAGCTGTGCCGGAAAAGCAACCCTTTTCGAGAAATAGATCAGAAGAAGCAAAGAAGTTCTTACAACTACCTCTGCAGGCGAAAGAATGTATTGGAAGGGCTGAAACGGATCGCACATGAACCAGTTTCAGGATGGTGGTAAGGAAATGTTATTGCTCTAGATGTGCACCTTCTCTGCTCTTTGTTTTAATCATAGTTCAAAAAAAAGTCAACAGAATCTGAATAAGAGTATAATGTTGCATTACTGATGGTTGCTCTATGTGACATTATCGTTAGGTTTTATGACTTCTGGTGATAGATATTTCAGGAAAATCGTTGCACTTTTTTTGTCCTTAATTGCAAGTTCATTTGGTGCTATTATTATATTCTATTGGCAACAGATTCGGCATCTTAAATTATTTGTTTTGTTATATGGTCTTGGGAAGAAATCTCACACTCATTCGAATATTTCACTTCCGGTTCGTTTTCTGCTCAGGAAAGTTGTAATTGATATCGTTTTAGGAACTGGTGTACATCTCATTTCAATTACGATGTCCTGTGGTTAAAACTTAAACCAAACTATTTTCAAAAAAGTATTAGGGCTCTTAGTGAACGAAAGTGTGGATTAGGTCATTTCAAAAAGTGGAGCTTGTTCAGATAAGTGTCTGTAACGTGATATGAACGAAATTAAATTTTTAAAAGCATTTTAGTTTTTGAGCGACATTTGATGGAGTGTTGATATTTCATGAAATAACATATAGTGTGGTCGTGGAAATTGAATTTCTTGTTAGAGATGCAGTTACTTGCATTGCATAAACCTCGGGTATCGCCATGTATAGTGGTTGTTACATTCATAATGTTTTGAAAAACTCGATGGTTACAGAAAGGAAATTCGGATATGTTGATTGTCAGAGTTATTTATTAAAATCACTTTAAAACACTAAGTTGAAATATTAATTGCTATCACAATTCCTATTCGCTTTAGAAAACAAAATATCCTATTGTGGGCGCATCTTTTGGCACTATGCTGGTTAATCGAAAAACAAGCACAATAGCTTCTCAGCCTGCGCAAGAGTTGTTTTCATCGAAGTAGGCATTGTTTAGCATATTTATTAAGATGTACAGATTAGCAATTCGTGTTAACAATCATTAAAAATAGAACCCATATCTATCAAGTTTGGAAATTATAGTTATGCAATTTGTTATGTTCTTTTTATACTGAATTTCCACGCAGTTACATATACTGTTTGGTATAATCGCACAAGAAAAAGAAATTTAGAGAATGTAAGGATTAATTAATATTAAAGCGATGTGCCGTTCTTATGTGCTCATAATCGTTTCTATTATTCTTTTTGTGATTTTGACATTTCATTATAATAATAGCATATTCAGATTTCTCGAAGATTTTGTGCCCGAAAAATGGCTTGGACGTGGTGGTTATGGTGTTGTTTTCAACTGTCGCAATCGATTGGATGATCGGAGCTATGCTGTTAAACGAATCGCAGTTAGCAACACGTGTGTTTATCATTATTATTGTTAATAAGGAAACACTTTAATAAGATGGACATTGTGGTGATATAATTCCGTGATCGTTGTTACAGAACGGAGGAGGCTTATAAGTGTCAGATAAACACCATCTGACAAAATTGAGTTATGCGCTTAACTACGTCCGGTATGCGTTCATGTTACTAGGGGCGTACTATTCTTAAATTTTCTTGTCAGCAAGCTACATGGATGTTGCATATTGATGTAATATCAGCTTGTTCTGTATATTTTTCATTGCTGATAAGTTACTGGTTTCTTTATATTATTGGTGCCACCTTTTATTTGTTTAATCTTGTTTTCAAAACTGTTCAAGACATCAGTATTGTTTAATTTTTTTCTGATCGAGTAATTAAGAACTGCCGCAATTGATCATGTAAAACGAGAAGCGCGCGCAATGGCACGTCTTGACCATCCAGGTATAATCCGTTATTTTCACACTTGGATGGAAAAACCTCCTTCTGGTTGGCAGCAAGCGAAAGATAAAGAAATCCTTCGAAATATGTACGTTTTCCAACTTTTCAAATCTTTTTTTCCTTTTTTTCCACAGTTAAGGCATGTGTTCCTTGAATTCATAGACTTTAAACAAAAAGATTTATAAATCATATTTCTTATTTCGATACTTCTTTTCACGACATTTTGTTACCGTAATGTATATTTTCAGTTGCTCTAATGGGGATTCCGGAAGCAAATCCATAATGCAAACATTGGAAAGTGAACAGAGTATAACCCAATCAAAAAATCTTGCTGCTAAAGCATGTGTTATTTGCATTCACAAACTTTAAGAAAAAAAAGATTTATAGATCATACTTCTTATCTAAATACTTTTACTGATAAAACACATATATGGGACAATGATAATAACGCTTAATGTGAGCAGTGGTGATACGTTCGTGTAAATGTAATTTGAGTTATTCAGGATTCATCAGTTAGTGAAGAACTGTTACATGGATTAAATTTAAATATGCCTATCAACGAAGAAGGTATTGTCGTAAGTGATTACGCCGATAATCTTTCGTGGATGCGTGATGATAATGACTGTAAATTGAGAGCAGCAACGGAATTGACGTCATCGTCTCTCGACAATGACAACGAGTCTATTGGGCATAGAATCACTGCCGTAACTAGTAATTTTATTCCTTTCAAAAATTTTTCGTGTAGACCTTTTTGTTTATTCATATATCTGTACCTTTTTGGCACTGTACTGTGTGTTATTGTATCAAAGGTCCAACAAACTTAAGTTTTTGTTCATTTTATCTGCAATTGGAAACTTCTGTATCTTACTCATAGACCGATTGGTATTTATGTCATTTACTTTATA
This sequence comes from Loa loa, assembly GCF_000183805.2. Lineage (NCBI taxonomy): Eukaryota > Metazoa > Nematoda > Chromadorea > Rhabditida > Onchocercidae > Loa > Loa loa. Next base: position 92,642 of record NW_018108207.1, read on the forward strand.
GATTTTATGCGAGTACTGATAATAGATTTATGCAGATGTACTGTGATTTTAGCAGTGTAGGTTTTTCAGCTGGAAGTGTTGATTCAGCAGGCATAATGTTTGCTCATTATGGGAACTCTCTGCGCAGCATTGAAGAAATCGCAGAAAAAGATTTACGAAGCAGCACATCACTGGATCCTCTCCAACCTCCTGTTGTTTTGGTTACAAGCATCCGTGATTTACAAAATTGTAAAAACATCAAAGACTATGTCTACCTTTACATACAGATGGAGGTTATTTTTACTTTTCCATTATAAGATTTTGTATATTATTTTACAGTTGAAGTAGTTGAAGTCAATTACATTAAAAATTAAAATACATGGTTGAAATAACGCTTACTGAAGAACAAAAGTGATGAAATTAATCGTCTTTAGTTGTGTCAAGAGTTAACACTGCACAGTTGGTTGTTAGCAAATAATAAGGATGAAGATCGTGAAATAACTCGAATGCGCAAATGGCTTGCGGAATTGGTCTGTGCCATTGATTACATTCACAGCCAGGGTCTAATTCATAGGGATCTGAAGGTTGGTAATTTGAATGCTCTCACTTTGAACAGTTTTTTTTTTCTTTTCCTTTTTCTTACTTTAGCGTATAAGAGAATGGGTGGAAATAGCACAGGTCATCTTCGTTTGTGTCGGTTACCACCTAACATACGCTTCATATTGTAGCCTCAAAATATATTTTTTTCTGCGGATAATTATTTGAAAATTGGTGACCTTGGTCTTGTGACAAATTATGTTAATGAAGAAAGGACCGACTGCAAACAAAATGCCATAACAAATGTTTCTCATACAAGTCATGTTGGTACCCGTTTGTATATGAGCCCAGAACAGGTAATTTTCGCATTTAAACACTTTTTTTTGGTTCTGTTCTTTACCTAGCACCATGTTGATGTTTTCAAGATCGCATTGTTAGATATACTTCAATGTCTTGGTTGCAGCTGAAAGGCAAACCGTATAATGAAAAAGTTGATGTGTTTTCACTTGGACTTATTTTTGTTGAGCTCATTGTACCTTGTACAACTACTATGGAACGTATTAGTATCTTGTCTGGTTTGCAAAATGGCATTGTGCCCAAATGCTTGGATTATCTTTCATCTAAAGAGGTAAAGAATGGGCCAGTTTTTAAACTTTGGCGTTTTCCAAAGTTTTACTAAAATTCAAACCTTTCTGAAGACGTTATATCCGTCTATAGCGTCTCTGTTACCTTTTCTCAGAATAACAGGATTTGACTTTACTCTTAGAAGAATATACTTCTTTCCAAAAGCTTGAAAACGCTCTTTTCGATGCAGGTTCTCCTAACTCGTTTTTCATGAAGTTGTTACAAGTACTTTTCGCTGATTGAGAAATCTTGTGGGGCTTTTTTTGCTCACAAATTGAGCTCAGGTGTAATAGAATATTTTTATGATTCTAGAGAAAATTCGTCGCTTGGCTGACAGTCGTCGATCCTGAGCTTCGTCCATCCGCGCGTCAGTTAGCCGAATGTGATTACCTGCACGATGAAGTACATATGTTAGGCACTTCACATTTTCGCGAATATACTATCTCAGGAGGTCGTTAAATTTATTTGGAAGTACATGGAAGTATGGGAGAGTGATATAAATGCGTTTGCCGATAGCTGGCATCAAATTGGATGTAAATGGCAATAAATTTTTCGGAACATTAAGCTTCCTTCTGCAGAGAACATATCTGGTATGCAGCTGTGATTTGATTTTATGTTTACATGCTAATCGATATTATGTTTTCAGTTCGAATGCATCAGTCTTTATCTTGGGTTTAACCTTGTCAGTAAATATTTATGAGGTGATTAAAATTTTTGGCTCCAATGTTAGACAACGTTAGACACGTAATTGGGCATAGAGAGCTTGTTGCTGCGTTCAACAAGCATTTAACAAGCTTCAAGTAATTGATTCTTCTGCAATAATTTCTATCAGTGATTTTCAATTTTGCTATTCCACACTTCATAGTACATTTGTTTTCAATACATTTGTTTCTAGAAAAATTGTTCATCTGACCTTTCTCACCTTTCTCGTCACGTGCTTAAGGTTTGATTAAAACCAGTAGAAGCTTTCAGTTATTTTTTATGGAATGCTGAGTTACCAACGCATATAAGAGGTGGAAGCAAACCTACGTTCACAAGCACATTAAAGCTCCCATGCATTATTTTTTCACGTTGTCATATCCCTATTTTCCATGACCATCCTTTTTACTTTTTTGGTGATAACCTTGTGCGCGACAGCGAAGGCATCATCGGTATGACCCTAACTTCAATATTTATTCTTGAACTAGACACAGTGCCTTTTCCGAGTATTTCTGACATGACGTACTGCTTGAAAATTCATCCGATATGGAAACTTTAAAACTATAATATTTGTGGTTTAAAGGAGTGTAGAAAATTTTGTTATATTTGTTGCATCCTTCTGCCCATCACTCTATGTCCGAGTCATTATTGTTTTTAACAAATTGCATTATTAAAAATGCTTCTTTATGTGCTTATGATAGCACGAATGCTGCCGTGTCAGTCAGTTTTCTTTCAGTTGTAAACAATCTAAAATGAAGGAAGGTTAGTTGATATTTTCACAGCAATAATTTGGATTCCAAGGTATACGGTATGCCATCCGTGACCGAAAGTTCTCGGTGGAACAAGCAAATATCAGGGACAAGGATGTATTTAATTTCCCGCGACGATACATGCCCACAGGCGAATGGTCTTCCTAAAAGTTCAGCTACCTTTGAAGATCTGTTTTAAAAACAGAAAAAAAAGGATGAGATGGCAGGGTCTAGAATAGCAGTATGATCTGAAATAGCGTGCAGCTACCTTACCCGTAGAACACCATTCAATTGATCACGAGACAGCATAAGTTTGCTTGCCAGAAGAGAGTGACCACTTGTCCGATTATTTGCCGCAAATCACTGTTTGAGAAGCCTGAACGTGTATAATGATTCAATAGCGGCTTTGTGAATGGACGTCAACAATATGGAATACCCAGTAAAGTGATAATTCTGCATCAAGTAACTTTTATTTAAATAGAAATATATGGTACAAAGTGAGCTATCCGCGTTGCAGTGTTAAATGCGCTTGCTGTATGCTCGCAATGAGTAGCAACCATCCCGAGTTACATTCTTTTACTGAAAAAAATGAACAGTATGAAGACATTTTTGGCTGTTGAAGTGTCAGGATTCAATGTTGGACCACGCAGAAGCAGTAGATGGGGTAAAAGTAAATATAGGGTGTTCATGAAGTAGACATCACGACATCAACATTCAGCAACATTAATGCATCGATAATAATCCTTCAATATTGTATTCTTCTAGATCAGTTCTATTTCCTGTTGACCAGAAGCAGAAGTACAAGCTGTGTCACACGTCGTACTTTTTAAGAGCACAAATGCGATTAAATGATTCTGGAAGTGCAAAGCGGAATTGCTTGAAATACTGCTATTACTCTCAACATAGTTATGCAACTTCGCGAAATAGTAGAGTGGGATAGGGTTGAATACCATTACGCAGGGTATTAAAAAGAACAACAAAAGAAAGCGAAGGAAGAAGTACCATCCCTATCGCCGCCGACTACTACTGCTACTGCTGATGCTGCTCCTCCTGCGAACAGTGCGAATAGTGTAGAAGAGGGCCGACTAACGCATTTCTACTGCTAGCAGACGACGCATTGATCGATTAGTTCTATCGTGTTATGGGTCACCTGCAAATCGATCTCCCCAACATCCATCCAGTTGAACAGAATAAAAAAACTATAGATATGTATGTGCTCACTGATTGGTGCTGAAGTTGTTTCACAGCATACACACAAATACACACATACACATACATACACATACACGAGTGCATACACATACACACATACACACACATTCCACGCTATGCACTACATACACATCTACACATACATGCTTTCAAAATACCTCCACATACATTCCTTCCGTACATAACGTACATAAAGGCAAACGCATACAAATGTGCATAATGTGCATGTCCTTGGTCAATCCAACTACTTTTTCCTTTTTTCTTTACTATTTTACCAGTTTAAATATACGTCGAAATAATATGTGAATGCAGCTTAGGTATATGTTAACATTTGTCCATCCCACCTGTATGGGTTCAGCTCAGAAGTGACTGACATTTGATGGATGTTCTTGGAAGGGATCTGTACAAAATGCTATTCCTTAGATAGCCAATTTGAATAATTCTCTTCTTTAAGTATATTGTTGCTGATTTGCGCATGTTTCATCCCTATCCTATATATGCCATCAAAAACGCTACTAAAGACTGAAACTTTCTTCAGAAACGTGAAATAAGCATGGGAATTTCTCTTGACCGTCTTCATAAAAGTGATTTTTAATGTTAATTTTAACAACGCTAAGCAAATCTAATGAATACCAAAAATATCCATTACTTGAATAAGTCACTTCCATTAGAACTTTGTCTTCCGTTCGCCAACAAAAGTTAGAGTTCTTAATGTCTTGACGGATACTGACATACCGTTCGTATCTCCGTCTTCTGCTAAGAGCATCCTGTATTTGCCACTACGTAAACTGCCACGAATGTGTTGTATGTCGCTGTAATTCACGTTACTTTCGAGACATTTTGGGTGTAGAATACGTTTTGCAGTTACTGTTGAGCTGTAATGAGCGAAATATTAAGCGCAAATTACACGAAGGAAAGCACTCACAAGTGCATGCGTAAGGTTCGTATTATTATACAATCAAGATTCAACAAAATAATCCGTACTTTTTTGAATAAATTGTACAAATGAGCTTTTACTGCTTTCCTGTCGTATGATTTGAATGAATTACGTCAAGCCATTATTAGGAAAGCATTCATCAGATAAAATGATGAAGATGGGAATTTATCTCGATTGCAGTTCAAAAACAGATTTTCCAGTGTTCCGTGTCACAGCATTCATCTGCCTACCAAAACGCAAATTTTTTTGTGGTCAGTGAGTCAGGTCATAATTGATTCATTCGTGTCCGAATGCTTCAGTTATATTTTTAGGTGATGATTGATGGTAATGACAATAATCTAGTGGATGAACTTGTCAGAGAAGATCTCAGTGATTCTGAATATAGCAATGATCAAAGGCATGAAGTGAATCTTTTCATGCTTAATCCATCTCGATTTTTTTTCTTTTTTTTGCGAGGACCTTTTCCCTCTATTTTCTTTTCCTCGTGCTTTCTCTCCGCACCGTATGTTTCAGTACCATTATTTCTGGAAGAGTATATCATATGAAAGGACCTATCCGACAGAAGTCGCTTTCAGAAGTCGCAGTGTTTTTGGCTATTAGAAAATAAAACCAGCAACCACCCTGACAATTAGCTGAAGGTTTTTAAAATAGAAAGACCTAATCATGAAGGATCTGAGAATCTTACTTGAGTGCTTCTGCAAAGTGTCGTTCAGACTTTCGCGTCTGATATATCACTACTAGTATATTTAAAAAAGTACATCGCAACACTCGAAAATTGCTTTTAAGATACCCTGGTCAAATTCTCATGTTCCCTGATTAGAAAATTAAGCTCAGACTCCATTAAATGGGAACTCTCTCCATGTGAGTGGTAACAGCTAGTGGGCCTAAGCAGTGGTATTTTAGAGATGTGAGTCGAAGAATGGTGTTTGTCGACCCAGACACTGTCTAACGACTTTTTCGCTTCGTTCGGTAATTGATGGTGAAGTGCAAAGCAAGTTTAATATCACATGCCTCATTTGTAAACGCAAATTCGCATGCAACGATGCCAGGTCGACGTTTCTGGTGAGTTCCTCAGAAATAGTTATTAACACCGTGGGTATAATTTGTTCGGTAGCATGGAAACATTACTTTCCGCATTCGAGCGTCAAAAATGGTGAATTCTAGGCTTATTATATTTGTGACGATTGCATGAAGAGCGAAAAGGGGCACGCCGAAGAATTAGAAGCTGCTTTACTGGTAAGCATCATGAAGGTTACGTTTCTTTTTGCAAATTCATGTTTCCAGGATTTAATCACATATTAGCGTTGGAAATATTATCTACTTTCAAATATTCCATATCGCTAAACACGACTTATCGTGCATATGCAAACCCGTTTTTTTGGATTTTAGAAAGTAACGCGTTTTCCTGGTTTCTATATGAAATAAAAGAATATATATTTTATGTCTAAGTCGTATCATGTATTAGCGTTGGAAGTATTATTTATTCACAAATAAATCGAGTACATAACTTTATATATGTAGCACATAACATTTCCTTTCTCTGGTAAATCGATTTTCTTCAAGAAACCTAAGAAAACAGTGTTGGCTTTTTTAATTTACTCGATTTTTCCTCCTGGTTCCTGAGACCTCCGAAGGCATCCTGGATATGTGGTCGGATACGTTGTGCTTTGGTTTTTTTTTCACTGTCACATTCTGTAAGTAATGATATAGTTTCAGAATAATGATAAAGCACGACCGGTATCGACAGGTTGTGCCAGTGCGGATTTAAGTGCTTATGATCACTGCAAATGTCAAAACTGTATTCGACGACAGTACGTATAATTTTAAATTTCAGTAATTTCTCCTCAGTTATTCAATTTTTTGTAATTTTCCCAAGAGTTTTAACTGGCAAAAGACAATCTTGATAAAACCTGTTGGTCCACATTTATTGGTATTATTGCTCTTCATGCTTTTCGAATAAATTAATGCAACGTGATTGAGGTGTCGTTATTCGCTAACTGTTAGCGCAGTAATTTTTTTAGATTTGTGGATGAAGAACGACGAAAGGAGATAGAAGTGCTGCAAAGATGTTGGCATGATTTACGTCAGAATATCCGACAGATGTTCCGCGATGGTCTAAATGCCAATATGACATCATCGAAAGGAAAGCGATTCGATGTGGACAAGATAAAACGAAATGTTACGATGTAAGCGAAAATATTTATGGACATAATCATATTATTCTAAATTGAATAATTCGACAAGTTGTGCTTAGGTATTTTTGTCAGCAGCGTCTATGAAGTTTTCACAAACCTTCTTATTAAATGATCATGACATGTTTGCTTAAAACTGTTGGATGGAATGAGAAATCGAGTTGGATTTTTCAGATTTTATGTATCATTTGTATGGCGTATTGTATATGCAGACTTATTGAATGGTGAATTTTGCGTGTCTTTAAAGCATTGTTCAGATTGGCTGAGAAAGATCCTCATCAGTTGTACAAACGATTGGAGAGTATCGGGCATGAATACGTGCTGAACCTGAAATCAGATGATCTGTGGCAGATACTAGTGGCCCCTCAAGTTGTACCCGCTCTTATTCAGGTTTCAATTGTTTTATGCAGTTCTTGCAGTTTTGTTCTCTTTAAAGGAAGTTCCAGACTAATTATTATAAAATGGGTCCGTTACTCCCAGGTTGCAGCTTTATGAAGCCGGTGCTAGTGAGGAGCAAATGGAACTCGAACGAGCTAAACTTTTTATTAAAACCTTACTTGATCGCTTTTCCTGCCAGCAGGAAACTGCAAGGAATATGTCACCATTACTGGCCGTCTTAGTAAGTAATTTTCTTATCTAAATATCTGACTAAATTACTTACAAAATTATTTGAACAAATGGTCTAAAAACAGAGACAAAGAGGTAAATAAGAAATGTGAATAGTTATAAGTAATAAGTTCTCTGTTGGGTATTTTTACTCTTTGGGTACTAAAAAAACCTGTCTCGGGAACATATGAGGTATTAAATTATTTTTCAAAATTGAACACGAATATCTGCAAAAAAAACAGTAAAATTGAGACGTAAAAAGTGTTGTTTTCTCAAAGTCAAAATAAAAACCATGATTATTGTTACTAAAAAATTCCTCTTATTCTGCACTGTATTGGTCAGTTATCCAAAATATTCATCCAGGACGAAGATTATCTTTCGCAGTTTGGTATCAGCTGGAAAGTCGTAAATCATCACATTTTCGACCGAGTCATATACCAAGATGATCTTTTGTTAAATTATCTACCCAACTTAGAAAATATTCTTAAGTAAGTTGATTTATTATATGTTTTTTCACATGTTACGCCAGTCAGTACTATTTCAGACAAGATTGTGTTTCACTGACATCGTTTTTTGGTTACATACATAATTTTCGGACCCGTGTGATCGACCCCTTCCTTCATGCGAGCTTTATTATAACTTCGAGCTGTTCTCTGAAACCACTCACCATGATAATATGAATCCGGTGCATCATTTCTTTCGTTACTAACTGGAGTACACATCGAACATGGACAGTTCATTCTCACGTAAACTTCAAGCCCTGAAGGAAGGATAATCCTTTTAAACTATTCTCTCACAGCCTAATTTTTCATTAGTTCAAACTCTTCTACTTTACCCAACCAATCGCGATAGGATAGCGTTTTCAAGCTTGAAGCGATAACGCTTTTAGGCTTGAAGCTTCCATAGTCATGCGATCATGTTTCGACATGTTCTAGTATTTTATACAGTCATATAGTAAACTGTTCAGTAAGATTTCGCAGAGTTCCAAGTTAACAGAACCTTGTACTTTTGGGAAGAATAATTCGAATTTGTGTCACTTATAAGCTATTTGAATCGAATAAATAATATAAATATAGTCGCGTTACAGCAGGTTGCACAGAACATGTAAGAGTAGTTTTATAAACGATTTTATCTTACATATCATGTGTTTAGTTTGATTTATTTCTCATAACTAGTCTTCATTTTTAACCAACGATAGTAATTGTTAATAATGTTATAATTTAACAGAGCTGCACTTACTGGCAGAACTTATTCAGAGGTTGTCATTCAGGTTCTTGTCTAATTTCCTATTTAACTGCTCAATACAGCAGTAAGAGACGCTTTAAAAAGATACACTAAAATAATACGAGCTGTTTGATAGGTGTAAACTGATAGTTCATGATGATGAAAATGAAGAAGATTTCCGACAGCGGGCGTGCACTGAAGCTAGTCGTGCGGACATTCCCCAAGGCGCACTCGAACTTGCACAAAGTTTTCGCGTTTTTCATAAATTAATGGTCACAAGCAGAGAAATATTTAAAAAAGCCAGTGCAAATATCGTGTTGTACACCGAGCAGCAAAAAGTTATTAATCACGTGAGTTGTGCCAGAAATTCAATCTATCTTTTTAGGAAATTTATGAAATGCTAGATTAAGAACTCCATCTACTTTTCATTGGCGAATACTGAAAATTTAAGTTTTTAGTCCGTTTTATTTCAAGAAAATCTTGGTTTCGATCACTCTTTCAGATTAAGCGCAAAGCGAAAGGTGAATTATTAAAAGAGGATTTGGAATTTTTCAAAAACCAGCGAAAAATGATCCGCAATAGCGTTTTGCGGAAAGGCCAGTATTATCAGTGGCATGCCAATTTAACTGCTTTTGGAGATTTAACTGATTTAATAGATGATGAGTGGTAAGCCTTGCCTAATTTTGTCTTTTCATAAAATACTTCGTTTTTATTATAAAATACTTTGTTATACAATACTCAGTAATTTACATTTCTGCCATAAGGAAAACTTAGAAGTTTTAACACTGTGGAAATGACAACAGCTAAAATTTGTTGAAGTATTGTGGCACTTGTAGCATTATGAGCCTGAAAAACATTGTCAAATGTTAGCCGATATAGATTGTGCGACTCAAGACAGGATTAACTTAACGAAAATTTTTGAAAATCGATACCGTCAGTCACTTTCGTAAGGCCCGAATTTATCATATGTGACTTGCAGTCGCTCCTTATTTTGAGCTGGTGTTTGTGCAAATTCATGCAGATACTTAGAAATTTTGCAAAGAGGAGCTCATATTTTTTGTTTTTTATCAAATTGATCTAATTTTGTATTTCTACCCGCGTCAGCATTGTGTAGATACTTCATTTCAGTGACAATAGCGGTTCGGAAACTGACGATGTTAATGTGTCGGAAAGATTACATGAACTCATTGGAGAGGGACCCGCAACTTCTGTTTGCATTGGTTAGTTTTCATGAGCATACATATGTCTTTCCAGAAAGTTCGTTTGTACAACTTCTCCTTGTCCGTATATTTCCAATGATAGAGCCTCAACACTTGCTTACAGTAGTACTAAAAGATTCAACAATATGCAACCATCATCATTCCTGAGGTAATGTCATTTTAATGATTCCTCTATATGGAATGTTTGCTCTCACCATATATTCTGAATGGACTGACATGATGAAAATTTTTAGATGAAAATGACGAAGTATTGCCTTGCGTGCGATGCAAAAGGTGCACTCTCCGACATTGCTCTTGTGATGAATGTCGAATTTCGCATATTATCACTTGCGGCTTACTAATTGAAAGCGACGATATAAGTAATTTAATATGGGTTCGCAATTTATCGTCTATTTTTTCGTTTGCAATTATACAGTTTCATCTCTAAATGAACTTAATTTTTACAGCCCGTGAGCCAGCCTGTGAGTGATTGTTCTGAAAAAAGTGATGGCAGAGATTCGGATTCAGAACAGTCGGAGCAAAAAAAATCGTCTCTTCCACACGTTAAGCGTTTACCCAGTCGCAACCTACGATTTCAGACTGCCAAAGCGTTGTTTACCGTACATGACCATCACAGTGTACTATTTTCAATCTTTTTCATGCACTTTTTTTTTCTTACGGCCTTTTTCCTTTTTCTTTTTTGTTATTAAGTACTTTTAAATTATTAATATCTTCTTGGTATCGGTGATATCTTTATTCGAAGAAATTAGTATTTAATGACAAGAAACTGGAAGTCAAGGACACCTATGGAACACATATTGTCAAGAAAAATTCTGTTAATTCGAAAATTTCAAATACTGTATCCAACATTCCTTCCCTGTTTCTAACCTGAATAATTGAAGTGATTTTGTAAATTGCGTACGGTCAGCGCTTTGTTAATTAGGAATATTTAGAAAAAAGAAACAGCTTGGGGCGATTGGCAAGTACCATATGGTTACACAGATGATATCGATTATCTCAGCCATCGTTTTTATGAAAAGAAAGGCATGCGCAATGGCTTTGGTTCATTAAATAATCGGACAGGTACACAATGGAAGTACTTGAAAATGAAACTCGGTATATTACTAGTTTGCAAACACAAATTCGTGGTTTGCTCTTCGATCCTCGTTTGGTATTATAAGTTTTTCAAATTCATGAAATTAATATTAAGTGTTCAGACGAAGAGGAACATGCAACTGACAGTAGTGATTCACCTGACTTACTGAATACTGAGAAATATCAAGAAATTGTGAAGGAAGCATTGGAACTGATGGCAAGGGGACACAGGTGGAAAGCTTTTTTTAGTTTTTCGAAATTTGTTGTTTACTACTAATTTTTAGATTTGCTTTTAATTTTTTTTTTTTAAATATGAGGCGTTAAAAATATCTTTTTTAGAATAGGATCGTCACCGAATTGTGAATTTGAAACTGATGATATATCAAGGACTTCTTCAGGTTTCTAAAATAACCACTTTATTTTTTACACTTAAGAAAGCTATTTGTTCAGTTTTGTCATTTGGCGTTATATTTAGAGTTTTCCAGTTATTGGTGATGAGAAAACAAGCATAATCGACGAAGGCGATGATAAACGTGGAGTAAAGAGCTCGTTTTTAATGAAGGCGAATCTTCGCTCAGAGGGAAAGTCTGTAAGTTCGATTTATGATAGTGATATACATTTTCACTTGAGCTTTGTTACTCGTAGAATTTATGTTGGAAAAGTAATATCACTTACCAATACAGTGGAATAATTATTCGTTCTCGTTTTTGTTTTCTTTATAAATTTGTTCGTCCTGACTTTTGAAGGGTTTCACAATTGCATCGGTGAGTAATGTAAATGTAAAAAGATTCAAAATAAAGAAAGCGAGAAGTAATCCAACAGGGGATAGTGATGGAACAGAATCTGATTATGAAACATCTTCGGCATCATTTCCAGGATCGAATGAATGGTTAGTTTATCTTATCTTGATTCAGAAAGAGGAGAGAGGGAAGGGATGAAAAGGCAAAGTGAAGAAGGAACAGTTCAATTTACGGTGACGCATCTTCCTTTGTATAATTGTGTTTAGAGATTGCAAAAGCTGTTCATTTCTTTAATGCATATTTTTTGTTTGATTCCAGCATGGACAGTTGTCATCTCTTGGGCCCAGATAGGCTGCTGCTGAAGGAAATGACTCGACGACATTACGCCGTTCTCTCGAAAGATAATGCCGGTAAAAGTTTAAACTTTCATTAACTTCTATGAGGTAATTTCATTTCCACTTATGACGTACATCGAGTGCTCGTTTGACCTTATGAACATTTCTTGTATACCATGGAATTTATTTATGAAATAGTGATTTTTGGTCTATGATTTATATTTATATTTTTAGTAAGTGATTTGGCGCTGGAGCTTTTTGGACGAAAAACGATGGGAAAACCGCAAATGATGCGCAAAACTGGGTTAACGCCACCAGTTTCACGACTAATCAGGAAGAGTAAACTTGTATCCGATAAAAACGATGCGAATAACGGAGGCATTTCAGCAGTGAAATCCCTTTCGGGTAGCGGAATTAATTTTTTGAAACCACGGCGTTTTCATTTCGCGATTCTGACCTTTTGATGTTGATGTTTTTTTTTTAAAAAAAAAAACAAGCGAGTACTGAGAAATTTGCATATCGATACATTTGGGGTGTTTTATATTATAGCGTCTGCTCGTGAGCGGTTGCTTAATGAAGTAAAAGGTATGGATAAGAAAGTTCGCGAAAGAACTTTATTGCGTTTAGTTCAATCGTATGAAGATGAACATTGGATAACAAAATCCTCCGAGGATTATAAGGTATTTTTTCGAAATCGTCGGGTGTGTATTTTTTAAATCTGAAAGCAGCGTTGTGAGTTGCATTGTCAAGCAAACATTTTCAACAATATTTAGATTTTCACGATATTTCACGAAAGGGTATATATATATATATATATATATATATATATATATATATATATATATATATATATATATATATATATATATATATATATATATATATATATATATATATATATATATATATATATAT
>NW_018108207.1:106189-116977 GCF_000183805.2 Loa loa
TATATATATAAGCATGAAGCTATATGATCATTTCATTCATTGATCTGCTAGCTGTTGTGAGGTTTGCTCAGTTCATTTTCGCTTTTAAATTTCATTTTTTAAATGTTAGTGTTAGTGAAGATATACTTCAGGGCCGACTATTAGAAAGTATGAGGGAGTGTTTGTCCAAGGACTGGATGAAAGAAGATGAAGCTATTGACCTCAGAACTATTGTCAAAGATGAGAAGTAAGGCGTTTCATAGTCATTGTTTTCAATTGAGTATATTTGCGAGCTGCTCAGATCCCATCAAATACATATTTCAAGAGGCGAGAAGCCACTAGTTTTTTGTCATTAATGATTCCATAAAGTTCTTTGGTGCTCTTAACATTGCGTAGTCCTCTGTAGCAAAGACCCTTCAATCTAGGATATTGAAAGTTTAACCTACCTAGCATCGTTGTTTGAGCCACATTCTCATGAAAAAGTGTTGGCGCAATGTGACTGATATTAAATATGCGCAAAAATCTTAGGTTTGCAAGCCCGCTGCTCTCGGTTTTTTGAAACGCGAACAGGTACCGTACTTAGCTGTTCCTCTGTTCTTAGCCAGTTTTTTCCACTCGAGACCTGCTTCTTTTAGCAGGTTGGCGCGTGCTTCTCTCTTTGGATAGGTCGCGTTCGTTTGCCACTGAGAAAGGGATGTGCATAAATGTTTGCGTGTATACAGTTTCATGCTAGTCATTTTGTGATAAGGAAGCAAGTTGCGTCAATGCTTTTGAATCATTACAGTGGAAGATCTGCTTGAAAAATTATGTAGTACAATGAGGGTACGGATATGAAGACGCGTGAAAAGATATTCCGTTACTTTAACATGCGTTTTTTGTATGTGATGTTATTAGGGATTTGACCGATCGTTACACTTATTACATTGCTTCAGTTATTTTCATCTATAATATCGAACTTTTTCTACCGTAACGCACTAAGGATGAATGGGTCATTTAGATTTCAATCGCGGTACGTCATAATTGGCTTGGAAAAACTGGAAGTTTCGATTCTTTTAAATTTACTAAAGTTATTTAATGCAAATTCTTCCTTGCTCATTATCACATGGAAATATGAAAATGGATTTATTCTTCAGCTACGATTCAGCGCGGAAAATTCTTAGTCGAAATTCGACTGTAAGAACTTGTCACCAAGAAAAAACAAATAGAGAAATGATATACATTCCAGAGACCAGTAAGTAATTTTGTCGATCCTTTTGTTACATCCGTGTCCCAGTAATAGTAGCCGGTTTTGGTGGATTGAGTATGACAACCCGTCATTTTTCATTTTATTTGTAATTACACTGAATTTTTGCAGGAACGATGGTTAGTTTTTCTACGGCCTCGTCGGATTCAGTAAATAAAAAGGGAAAGTCGTCAAAAAAAATCGAGCAAGATGACTTGGCACAACTTTGGTCGAAACAAACATTGGCTGCTGCCATCGCTAAGCAGTTGACAGAACAAAGAACTATCTTCGATATTAGCAAGGCATTCAACGTCGAAAAGGTTTGTTTTCCTGAAAGATTTTTGCGCCGGAAAAGGCGGGAAATGTAACGTTTCGGTATTGAGGCTTTTGCAGCAAAAAGCGGCGCAAACATTACCCAGCAAGACGGGTAAACATTTGGATACAACGTCTAATTCGACAGCAGCTATTGATTTTAGCGTTGATTTGGGTGAATTTGATATTAATACTTTTCCTGAAGAAGTACGAAAATTACATGAGGAGGGAAAGCTGAAAAAACTTCTAAAGCAAGCTGTCGGACTGAGGCAAAATAAAACAGGTATCTCTCCCGCTTATTGATTTTCGACGAAAAGATATTTTTCATCACCAATAATTTAGATTTTGCTTTCGTATCACGATAATAGAATAGTAAAATTAAAAAAAAAAAAAAGAAAGTAAAAGATTGTTACTTTGTGAGGAAAAAAATCTCAAACATTCTTCAAAATGGACTACAGCCTTTTGAAGTGTGCAGTTAGTGCCTCGATTCCCATCACAAACAATTACCAATATTAGTGACAGATTCTATTTATTATGATGGAAGCACTAATGCAGGTGTATCCGCTAAAGTTGATTGTAAGTACGATGATGGTAAGCGAGTTGAGAATGAGTTCAGAGTTTCGAAGGAAGAATTTTTTGGCTGTCAGACAGATAATATCGATGATCTGACAGATGACGATGACGAGGTTAGTTTTACGAAGTATCTGTTATATTTACCATCTCATCATGCATTTGCATTGTGTGAGATACGATGCAGTGCATGATCAGTGAGATATCCATGTTTCTCTGTTTGCATTGCAAGAAAATCGAAACATCTGTATAAACTTAGTTCTCTTTAGGGCACAGATGAAGAATGGAGTGATTGCGAAGCGCCCGATAAACAGCATCCACATCGTCATCATTCTTGCGATAATAAAGTAAATTTTTTTTTAATTTTTTCTTTTCAAATCGCTTTTCAGTTCTTTACAATCCTAGTTTTTGCTTACGTAAGTCTAATTTGAACCTGATAGGCATGAATTTTAATCAGTGATCTTCGTTTGAGTGACTTAGTTATTATTTCATGTCTGCGTTTGTACTAACTTCTAGGTACTAATTTCAGGCAAAAAATAAAAGGGCAGCTTCTGGAACAGGTCGGGATGGACGACATGGGCACTGTGATTGTTGTTATTGTGAGATGTTTGGACATGCCGCTACAGAGAATGTTAAATCAGGCCGTGCTCAGATAAGGGAACGGCTTCGGATGAAGTTGAAACGCCGAACTGTGCAGGAGGTTATCTTCATTTTCCCAATATTTGGTGCATTTTATGAGAGAAATTGAAATCCTTGAAGAAATTTTTTTAGGTGTTTTAATTTAGTTTGCCCTTTATTTGCATTTTAATTTGACTTGCCGTATTTTAAAGCCATTAAATCCAAACTTGTACTTCATGCAGTCACTAACTGGCATTTCAGCACCCTGGAACAGACACAAAAAATCTAGAGGAAAAGTTGGTCTACGCTACTGCTAATGAGAAATCTAAAAAATCGTCCGCTGTTATTCCTGACACGCCTATTGAAGAAATTTTGGATTACATTAACGAAAAAGATATTGCAGCGGCACAAGCTGCAGCAAGTAAAGCTGCTAAACGAGCTCGACAGAAACTCCGAAAACAAGTTGGGGTTTTGATTATGCTGTTATTTTTGCTCTCTGACAGGTTCTAGTTTAGCAATATTACTGGAAAAGATGGTTTGAAAAAAAAAAAACTCGGGAAGTTCTTCCTGTTCATTTCTTTTTTTGGACCGGATTGGTTTGTTCGTCAGCCTGGTACTTCCGATTTGGGTGCTGAAATACTTGATTTCGTAGACGGCCAAATGGCCGCTGTCATTCTTTCAGATTTTTATGACTCCAACTTCCAATTTCTTTCAGCCAAAATTACAACCTGGCTTGTCCTTTCAAATTTGACATGATTGTAAAGATTTAGTCGAAATCATTTGGTGAATTGCATTATTTTTGTATGGTTACAGAGATAGAATATAAAGCATTCCTTATTGTATCTCTTTTAATCATTGACAGTTTTTCGTTCGCGATGGCTATTTACGTTTTGTGCACTTTCACAATCGAAATGATATCAGTAGTTTCAGGAAGAAAAGGAAAGACAGGGCAGAGAACGAAAACTCAAAGAAGAGCAAAAGAAAGTTATTGAAGCTGAGCTTCTAAAGAAGAAAAAACAGGATGTAGCTCAACAAGAGGTGAAGAAAGAAAAACAGAACAAGCCTGAAGCAAAGAAAAAGAAAGCGGTGTGTCCCTATAGATTATAAATTGTTCTTTAATTGCATTAAACATTTAGGATGGTTGAAGGAGATCGAAATTGTGTTTTTGGCTTTTGGGTTGACATTTACATCTGACCTCGTACTGTGGTTCCCACGAAAATAGATGACAGGGCAAAATGAACCTCGAACACTGATAACTTTTTCTTGCTACAGCGTGCAAGCGTAACACATTTTAAAAAATATTCGGCAAGCTATAAATTTGTGAAAAAGTGCAACTTGGCTCTTTTTTTTCGTGACAATAGGTTGTGTTTGTGACAGTGGATTATTGCAGGATCGAGTACGAGGAAAGAAACAAAAAGATGCTCACGATCGAAAAAAAGAAAATGGACAGCAATCAGAAAGTCAGGGAGTTGAACTTCGAAAGGAACCAGTTTTGGAGTTTGAGTATTGGATTGATCCAAAATGTGGTCCGAAACTCAAGCAGTTGGGATCAACAAAGGAGCAAATCGGTACCTCCAAGATTGGACGATCGAAAACACAGAACAAGGAAGAGTTGAAAAAAAACGATGTTCCAAAGCGATCCGAATTAGAAGAAAAAAGAGAAAATGAAAAAGAAAATTCATGCGCGAAGGAACAGACTGTAGAAGCGAATTTAGTGGTAAAAAAGGATAACAATGGTTCTAAAAATGAAAATAGTGCGGTTAAATCTGAAACGACGTTTTCAGTCAACTGCGCAGCAATGTTTTTAAAAACAGAAGACCACGAAAGCAAAGGAGTAGGTTTTGATATTCAGCCAGCTGTAAAGCTTCCACTAGACGAGGAATCGGATGCCCCTTCAGCAGCTGTAACAGTGAATGAAGCTTCTACAGTTCTGTCCGAAGTAGAACTCAGATCTCATCCTCCAAGCGTAAGCTACCCGATCACAGAACGCCCTTCTAAAATGCCTCCGCTTCCTAAAATAAATCTTTCTGATATACCACAAATGCGACCTGGTGGGCTTAGTAACACAAATATATCGCAGAAACTTCCTTTCCCTGTCTTACCAGTACCTCCCCCTTCACAAACGAACACCTTGAGCTTTGGGACTTACCAGGGCGGAGTTGGTTATTACACAAATTTTGGGGGACAACCTCAAGTTTACCTTATTAATGGATTAAATCAGTGTGTCGTATCTTCATCGAACCAAAGTGTTTCCATATTGTCAGCAGCAAGCGCTAACTTTGCGCACGATCCGGTTTTGCAACCACTACGAACTCATCCATCGCTTGAAGCAAGGACCTGTCAAATTGCAATAAATGATAAAGCTCATATATCTGGTCAATATCCAATTCCACCACCAGTTAATGCACCACTAACAGATATGTTGCAAAGAGGACCAATCTCTTCGATCCCTGTACTTGATGCTAAATCGTTCCAGACGGCCACAAATTTTTCCTGCTTTGGTTTTCAGAAATTGCCGCGATACGCGTCAGAAACGTCTTCATTATCAACACTGGCCTCATCCGTATCATCTTCGTCTTCCAAACCATCTCTCTCTGGTCCACCATTCTCAGTGCGTGACATGGATGTCTCGTTCAAAGGGAACCATAATACAACTCAAATGCCATCTCTTGGCGCTATGAATATGCCTTTACAAAATAATTTATGCAATAATAATGGCACAGCACAAAATTTTCTGAGTACCAAAACCAACACCGCTACACAGGGATTTACGCTTCTCGATTCCTACTCTTGTCCGAAACATCGTTCATCAAATGTTGCCATTCCTCTAAATAATGTGATTTCGGATAGCTTATCTGTGCCTACACGAGATTTATTGAATTTCCCTTCTCTCGAGCAGGATATCGTGGCTACCAAAATACAGAAGTCTCCACAGTACATAAACACCGAATTTCTGGTCAGTCATCGAAATGGTATAATGAGTACCACGGGAAGCGTAAACAACACGGCGCAATCGAACAAGGTAAGCTGCATCGGTCTTCCATTTCGCTCATCATTTCTTGTTGGAAGTAAGCTTATTAGGTTTGATCATGATCGGAACGAGTATTCAGATTTTATATTCTGCAGAAAGGTTAGTATTTCGGACTTAAAAAACATGTCAACATAAATGTATGAAAAAATATCAAGTTTCAGCAGTGGTCTCATTTATTTGAGCTATGACAGTGCAGCTTGCTTTGCCTGAGATAGTTTAATTTAATGATATTTTCGATTTTTTGGGAAAAATTTCATGACGCTGCACGTACTATATTAATGTCATTTATATTAAAGATTGGAACTGGTGGAGCTTTGCCTGGTTCCAGTCAGTTAACAGCAGCAGTCCGTGCAAAAAGAAATGAGGCATGTAAAACGTTTCTTTCGTCATCCAGTCCATTGGCGGATTATGACTCGGAAACTCGAAAACTTGCGGCTTTCGCGAAAGAGGGCGAGATTCCCCACAACCAGAATCCGATGATTTTTGAACCAGGTGATCCACGCATTGCCGTCGCAATCGCAGAGATGAAGTTTGACCCACATGAAGCATTCAAACCGCGTCCTGATAGTGAATTGGAGTTTCTCGACCCTCTTGAGTTGGAAGTGGAACATTTCAAGCGGCAAGTTTATTAAAAACTCTTACCATCAACCGCCGCGTAATTCACGTAAATTAGTTATGTAATTCAAACGGACAAAGTAGCCGTTTGGCAATTCTGTCCATACCTTTTCTCTCCTTTGGTAGTGAACGGTTTGTTGCAGTGTGCTGTGGGAAGAGGAACAGTTAACGAGACCTCGCGTCCCATTGCGAGAGCTGCGGAAGATTGACCCCGAGAATGAACCGAATGCCGTGTTTCATTTTGCTCCTCTTGTATAAGTGACGACGCGTAGTGCTACAGCCTTTTTTCACCAATCGCATGATCACGGTTGCTTTGTTCTGTTGTTTTTATTAGCAGATTTTGTGTTTAATATTCTTCCATGTTTTATTGAGAATTTAGAACAGTTCTGTGTATTGTGCTAATTGAATGTTGGAATTGTTTCCTATTATTTTGAAGAAGGATTTTTCGTATTCGCAACACGCACAGCACAGGATGAGAAACCCATATTATAAAATTTTATGTTTCCAGGTCAAAGTATTTTTCCGAAATGCTGTAGGCTTTCTTTGAATAGGAGAAATTTCCAAGTTTAAACTAATCGGACCGCATCGTACCGTGTGCAAGACTCCAGTCCTACTAAACGCCTAATTCCACGACGTACTCATCTTTCTGAGCAGATTCTCGGAAATCTAAACCGGAACGTACGTAGTCTCACAATCCAGCTGTAGCAGAAAGCATTGCGCCACAGGTGAAAGGTGGTGGCATTTCGGCGATGTTACGTCAGGGACGCAAAACCCATCTAGTATGCGAGGTTGCCTTGACTCAAACGGAGGGAGAAACTAGGAAAAGAAAGAGAAATCTGTAATAGATTTGCTGATTACTGAGTAAATGTCGCTCAATATAATCAGAAACCGAACACATTGGGGCTGTCATGCTTTTGGTACATTCATATTTATTATTATCTATAATATGACCACACCCATAATGGTGAAATAACACAATATCATGTGTATGCTGGACAACAGTTGACAAATTCATGGCAAAAATTACAAAAGTACTGCTTAGTCGCTTGTTAGAATTATTTGAAGAAGCGAAAACAGCATGCGCTTTTACTCTGCTTGAATAAAACCAACAGAATGTATATTTAAAGGAGTGCAGAATTTGGAACACCTGAAATGCGTGTTGGTTTCTGTAAATACAGTATCTGGAGATACCGCACAAGTTCCACAGTAAAGCCTGCACACGCTCTCACCGAAGTATACAATTTGGTCCATATTAACTCTTTTAAGATCTATTTTGAAAAAATACACACAGGATCACAGAGTGAATGCTAAGCTTAATGCCGCTTTTTACGACGATGTACAACGCACTCTACGTATTTCCTTGCATACTCATCCACCTTTCTTTGATCCAATTTTGTGCGCTGAGATAACGCTGTTACACCTTTTTTCATTATTTCTTTATACTCCTGTTTGGTAATCTGCTTCATTCTGGAAAGAGACGGAAATGAAAAAAAACTGAACAAACATAACGACAAAGGATTTTAGTCAAAAAGTCACCGCATTTCTCAAAATCTGATTAACGCCAGGAAATCTATATACCTGTAAATCTTCTTGAGTGAAGAAGAAAGCATTTGTCGAGCTTCTTCGAACATTACACCATTCTTGTGAAATTTTTTTACTCCGACAACTTCCCCACTTTCTTCGTCATCTGCACTAGCACTTTTACGCCCCGACTCACCCATTTTAGAGTCATCACACAGCACCACGCTGTTTATTGCATCCTTAAACACAATGAAAGATGTACTAATTCTATTTAAAGGTGGCTAACGCTTTCTTTTATTACAAAATTGCTAAACTGCAATGAGATCTGTGAACTTAGATAGAATGAGAAATTAAGGAACAATAAAAACGCACATTTACTGTAACACCATTTTTACCACCATCCTCGACACTGGAGTCGCATAAAGGTCTTACATTACTAGCTTCAATTAATTTCCTGATTTTTTCAGCCAGCGGTTCACAAAGAGATATATTGCTGGATGTAGATTCAGTTGGTTTTACCACCGGTGGGGGTGGCGGAACGCCCTCCGGCTGTTTAGAAGGTTGAGATAAATGTGTGGAATCAGCAGCTGTATCTACATTTCGCCGTAGCGTTGTTGCTAAATTTACAAAATGTTGATTCAGTTGCTGAGCTGAGGCTGCTGAAAGCTGCACTGGATTCAACATGAAAGGAGTCGTAGTTGCAGAAGATGGTTGCGCTAGTGGTTGAGTCATTGGTGGAACTGCCAAAGGATTGTTATTCGCAAGCAGACCTGCTGCCAATAAACCATTCACTAAAAGTTTGTTTTAAAGATTAATGGTGGCTAACAGAGTAAATGAAAATCCAAAGTCCATTATCATGAATACAACGTGTAAATGTTCTGACTTATCAATCAATTCGTTATTTCTACGTCAAAAAAGAAAAGTTCAAGTAAATGTTAAAAAACTGACTTGCACCTAAATTCAGCGGTGGTAAGAAGAAATTCGGCAGCAAAGACGGCTGCATTTGAACTAATGATCCTTGTCCAAGAGACGCCAACTGAGGCTGGTTTAAACCTGGCACTGGTTGTTGTCCTAGGCTAGCTAAAGTTTGTTGTCCCAGACTGGTTAATTGTTGCTGTCCTAGAGTAACCAGAGACTGTTGGCTCAAACCAAGAGGTTGTTGGCCTAGACCTGAACCAGCAAATGGAGCCAAATTAATCTGCGGCTGTCCGCTAGCCATTCCAAATGATGGTATCGATGCCGATTTGAGCGTAAAAGATGTAGATGGAGCAGCTACAAAAATGTAACTGATTAAATTAGTTGCATTCTACAACAGCGAAACTTCATAATTCTACATTTTGCTATATAACTTGTGTAATGGAATACCCAACAAATACAAACATATCATACAGAATATGTGTGCAACACGTAAGAACATCTAGATAAGGCCAACTATGATGTGCATTATTTGCTGAAGCCTTAAAATTTCTTAAAGTAACGAAAGACAAATCATACTGTTAAGCGCAGATGGCCTTGAAGGTAATGCCACTTGCAACTGTGGTGACTGTTGATCTGTTGAAGGTACTGGTATATTTTCTAAAGAAACTGCTGACTGTGTTAGCGGTGGTCCCAAAGGAAGAGGTATTGAAGCAGTTACAATAGTATTATCATGGTTTTTTGAAGTAGTAGGAGTACCCCAACGTGATGGGCGTCTCTTTCGTTTTTCTTTCGTTTCAATATGACTGCTGCTAGCCGAATACATTGATATGTTTTCATCTGAATCCTGCAATCCATGCATGTATGTAATAATAAATTTACAAACTACCTAATATAAAACGCAAAACGCAGTGCGCCATCATTAAGTAGATGAAATATTAGAACAGAGATCACTTGAAAAGAATGACAAGTGCAAAGCGTGGGTGAAACTCGGCAAGAAAAAGTGCAGGGAAAACGGTATACTCTTCTTACTTTCACTGTCCAGAAAGATGTACAGAAGCATAAGATGGAAGAAACACGACAAGATAATATTAAATGGTAATGACAATTCCATTTCACTGTTCAAAACGCTTTAGTCTCCCATACCCTCAAACATCTGAAGTTTTTCGGTACGTATGAAAACTATCACAAATCATAGATTTGATAAAAGTGCCAATTCAGGTATGGAACCGTTACAAAAAATTAACTAATACTTGACCTAATGTTTAAATTATCTTTAACAAACGAAACCAATGATTCCATGACTAAAAGTCTATAGTGAAGAAAATCGATTTGAAACTAGTAAATAGAACTGTTCTGAAAAAGATCTACAACATACTGCGACATACAAGCAACTAAAATATACTTTACCAAACTCGTAAATGTTGCGTATTTTATCTATAAGGCTGCTTATTATCATTGACAACTAAGAACCAACAATTAATTCGTGACATACGCATTGCAGAAGCATCAGATTCAAAGTCTCACCACCTTCTCGTGACTTTGCTCTACTTACGAAACTGAAATATGAAGTGCAAAACATTGTTCCCCAGTCCTAAAACTTCTTACATTACGTTCAAAGATTTTATAAAATAAATAAGCCCCATGAACTACAATGGAAACAAAATTGTCCCAACATGAAAAATGAATTATCGTCCGACCAGTTTGCTTCTAAGGCATATGAACAGGAGAAATATATGAACAAAGTGCGACGAAATGTACGATGTTAGAAGAATTGATGACGGCTGCAGCTAAAACCTGGCAAAACTAAACAGAAACTAACCTTCAAGCTTTCCGAAGAAACTAGTTGCTTACAAGCCACGATTTTGGCGTCAGCTATTTTTTCTTTTCGCTTGATCATTGGCTCAGTTCCACCGATTGTACCGTCACGTAAAATGCGCTGGTATCGAGCTGGTGCCAAAGTTTTTGCTTGTTCGAACATAATTGAAGTAATTAAATCTGTTTC
>NW_018108207.1:117146-134438 GCF_000183805.2 Loa loa
TAATTAAATCTGTTTCTTCCCTTAAACATTATTTTTGTATAAAATTTGTTGGAAGTGTTAATTAAAAATTGATACACTAAAAAAGATTTGTAAAAATAAATTTACATTAGCTTCTCATTGGATATTTTATCGCTAAGATGCTCTGCCGACTGCAAACTCCTGAAAAAAAACACAGTAAACCGCCCTATACAGAAAAAGTAAAAACAGATACAAATATGCTGTCATGTTAAAGTGTGAAAAAAATGCAAAGTCATCCTGAAACATACAATGTTTCAACCGGTACATCTAAGTCATCGCCGCTTCTGATGGATAGTATGGGTGTGTTCAACAATCGCTGACGAATGTACTTTGACGAGAAATGCCTGAAAATGCAGATCTTGAAGGAATGAAGATTCTGAATGCATGAAGGTTTAAAAGATAACAGTCTGATGTACCTTATCTGCATCAAGAGCAGAAATATTATAACTAGACACGAAGTTTTCATTTCACTTCATTTCCGAACATTTGCTCTACATAACCGAAAGTGAAACAGTTCAACGTACCGCTCATTTCTTTCCCGTTTTTTCCGTCGACCAGTCAAAAGATCCAAACCTATAGCTTTAGCTAGACGTCTCTGGGTCCCAGTCATATCCTATAAAATAAGGCATGACTGATATACGCTATTAATTTTGAACCGCCCTCATTAAAATACCCAACACCCAACTGGCATAGTTACATGATATTCAGTGAACCGAACCGAATCCTTCACCTGATGAATTGTTAAAAAAAAAAAGATGAATCCTTGTCTCATGACATTTTCTTTAATACAGAATTATCGACAATAATTAGAGAAGAGCAAAACTGCAGCATTAATTAACTACCTTTGTTTTCCGAATGTTTTTCCTCCACTTGCTTTTTTTCCTACTTTTCTCAGAAGCACTTCCATTTCGACCACGACGTTTTACATTTTTTTTTCGTATGCCTTTTCTTTTTTTCCCTTTTTTTGACTTTTTCACCTTTCTTCGATGCTCGTGCCATTTCCACCATAGCGATTTGGTTACTCCCCCAGGATCATAACCCGCATCTGAATCTGTTGCCAAAACCATATCGTCTTGATTGTCCCAATCAGCACCATCGTCTGCAATTATCAATATGTAACTGACATTTGATTAGTATACATTTAAAATCATGCTAGCCTTGGAGGATTTTTATCTCTCCCCTCCTTCTTTATACTGCTTCCGGAAACTTGGGAAGACAAAAGCTTTCAGCTAACAGATGTATTACTTGGATTACAATAAATTATATATATAGAAAAAAGTAGAAATCAGATCTCCGGAGACAGCATCTCCGATTAACGTGAAATGAGTGCAGCTGTCTGTACTACATTAGATTAAAAACCGAGCTTTTTGCCAGAACCTGACGCCCTACTAATTATAATGGCTAACTGTCCAGCGTGTTACTTTAAAACATGTACTTGCCTGAATTAGACTTCGAAGAGGGGAGAGATTCGCCTTCAAAATAAAAACCTAAAGTGGTTAAACACCTGAAACTCTGCCCAGAACTATTCTTGACAACAATTACTTAACGCTTTCTACTGAACCTTACTAAGCTAACCTAAATCCGATATGTTCACTAAACGTTCACTCCAGCGTAACACAGTATGTCCTTTCCTCCTAAATTCTATCTAAATTAAAATGCACATGGAAGAACATTTCCGCAATATTGCATATCACTACTATATTTGTTGGAGATGAATGAAATCGCCATACCTTTGGAGGAATCAACATTAAGCGAAGAATCCAAATCGCTTTCCATCCCATGTTCGTTCGAACCGTTCTTAACACTGTTTGAAGCCGACTGGGTTAAAAATTCATTGCCATAAAAAACATCCACATATTTTGACCGAAAACTCTGATTTACTCCACTCGGTCCTATAAACGACTGATGGAATAATAACATTGATATACGTGGTTTTTCAAAGGTAATAACATAAACAAGCATACATAATAACTATTATACATGTCTACATACTTTTTATTTAGTGACGAAACAGTCGTCACTATTTCCCGCTCATTTTTTAGGAAGAACCATTTCCTTTCCTAACGTATTAAACTATTTATTAATCCAACTCCTTACCTGGCCGGTCCTCATTCAAGATCCCAGATTCTCTGGAATCCATGAACTGCTGGTAATTTAATGATGATCGATGTCTTCGCCGTGCACACCGACTGCTGTGAACTGATTCCTGGGTGGCCTATCGAGAGAATATTATGACCATGATGATACACAAGATATATTAATAATTGGTGCAGAAGTATACAAATGAGGGAAATTCTCTTCAAACTTACTCTTACGTCAGCACAGAAAGGGCAAAACCAGTCTCCATCTGGTACACTGTCAAGTTTTTCCGGCAAGCAGTAACAGTGGCATCTGTAACAGTAAATTTCGTAGATGAAAAAATTTTTGCTGAAGATTCCTTCTTTGTAGCCAATAATTTCCTTTCATTTTTGATATACTAGCATGATAAATTCTTTGCACTAGTAAACTTGAAAGAAGTAATACAAAGCTGATGAAAAAAAAAGCGCACGCAGCATTACAATGAATTGAGCTTCCATCTACATTTTGCCCAATAACTCCGTCGCAAAGCAATAATAAATGTTCGTTTTTCGATAAGTTACACACTTGACACCTAGCATATACCACTGTTATGTCTTCCGTTTCTTGAAACAGATTGTTTTCTTCATCAATCTGGAAACTGCATGATGATGAAGTACACATTAAAGATTCCTTTTTTGCAGTCAATATAAAACCCAGAATGAACGAAAACTGTACTGCTAAGACAACATAAATTACCTCTCTTTGATATTGAATAGATGTTTTTTCTTTCACAGATGTCTTATATTCTGTACCATCCTGTCTTATAACCACCAGTGTTTTGGCCAGTCTCTTACACAGCGGACATTCCGATCGTCTCTAGAAAACACATTCACTGACTGTGGAAATGTAAATACTGTTACCCACAAACTCAAAAAACGTAAGCTCCAAAAACGATTCAAATGTAACCTCAAAATACAACTCTCTAAAGTTTTGGATCCATTAGCCAAACTATTAAAGGTAATTCAAAATATCAAGTCAATAAAGCAGACCTCTACCCATGTACTGATGCACAGGTAACAGAAGGTATGTTTGCATATCTTGGGTCGTGCTTTGGGCCAGCTCCCAGGCTAAAATGATGTTTAAACACCTGAAATAAAAAAAAAACTTTAGATGCTATATCTTGACAACAGTGAAAACCATTTGCAATATGGTTTAATATATAGCATCGATGGAAATATAACCTATTCCAGTGAATGAAATAAGAAAACTTACCCCTAAACATATGGAGCAAAATATCGTGCTTTCTTCCATTTCCAAACCACTCTGTTTCGACTAATAAATGTGCCAGCAGTATCAAATATAAAGATGGACACACAGAGCTCTACCAATTTTAGGGCAAAGAAAATAAAACTTAAGGTAGGTCAGAAAAAGCACCCAATTTGATAAAACAGAGAAAAGCACATCAGAGAGACCTAACAGGAACCAGGATTATATTATTCCTGTTACGATTAATGAAAACAATGCCCACAGTATACTGAAAACCAAAAAGCAGTTTTCCTGTGCTGATTTCGTAATCAATCCACGGATTAAGCGATGTGATTTAGTTGCACCGTATCTCTGAGAATACCTGTATTACCTAATAGAATTTCTGCCCATATTAAGCGTTACATGTAGTTGCGTCGGTTCCAGCATTTATCCTAATTTAATTGGTTTCTAAGAGATAAATGACATGGTCGCAAAGACCGCCTAGAAGCCCATATAAGACTTCCGCATCCAACTGGAGCCATGAAATCATTTCTTTCAACTGTACTTCCAGTTTTTCTATAATTTTCTTCCTCCTCCACATACTTTTGGTCCTTTGCTTTTATGAAAGCATTTTAAAATAGAAACTACCACGAAAACAAAAACCGCAAGACAAAACACAGGAAGTACACCAGTTATTCTACAGTATCCTCTCCACAAATTAGAAAAAAATGTAAAAGTGACAAAAAAAATAACGACCATAAAAAATTGGTTCCCCAATTTCCCTCCTACCCATTTCTGTCATTTCAAATAACCTGAAACCTAATTCCCCTCAACACTACCTCCCTCGTAGCACCACCGGAACACATCCAACCCCGAAACGGCACCGTTAAAACAATGATAATGGTCTTACAAAAGACAAGGATTCACTGCAGGACTCAAATGTCCATAACAACGCGACGTTGTGGGAAAGTTACCTCAAAATACTTTTAAATACTAGTGTGTTGTGGAACGTAGCTTGGGCTGAGGATCTAGGTAATATTTCAGCGATACTTACTTTTTCCCTATAGTTTTTGTTAGATAATGAAAAGTACACGGGACAAAATTGTTTTGTTGCAATTTCGTATCGAATAGTCACAGATTAGTAATCTGTATTAGTTGCCCTGGAACTATGTTTTTTTCTTTAAAATAAAGAGATCAGGTGTTCAACTGGTCTGGAATAGAAACACATCCTTCCTTATGGGTGGAAGCAAATGCTACAAACTCAAGGAAGTACTTAGTATTGGTGTCATCGGATCACGAGCGCTGTTGCAGTAGTGGGCGATAGATTTGCTTTATCGCTATGCTGTTCCATTATATTCCTTGTGTTTTTAGGTTTCAAATCATAGTTATATCTAGTCGTTAACATTTTCCCAATTTTCCATCTAACGACTTCACTGATATCTGATTATGAGCCGAAGACAACATATCAGAGTCATTTCTTGAGGCCTGATTGTGTCGGATTACTGAAATTAAAGCTATGCTCAAACAAAATTTCCACAATATCTAACAGACAGGGTGATAAAATCTTGCAAGTAAAATTAAAGTAATGAAGGAAATATAAGCTAACAATGGACTACATAACACAAAGATGTCCCAGTACCTACACAATAGACAATGCTGAAGGGCAGCCATACCTCCATGATAACGATGGAGCTTACAAAACTCCTTCCCTAATCCTTATACATATATATAGGGAAAAATCCAGTTCAGCATATATGAACGAGCAAATAAATACATCCTCTTCGTTTATCCTCTACGACTGAACCATAAACAACGACATCTTCGCATATCTGTCACCATTAGACAGCAAACTACGATATGCTTTCTATTCGCTAAGTATGTTTCCCGCAGCACATCCCCAACTCAACCACCTATCATCTAACGGACAGTCAAATTATTGTTGAAGGCAACGACAAGGGATTTGTTAGTTGATCATATTACTTTCTTATTGTATAACTCATCATCGCTTACCAATTCACCGCGTAATGTATACATATCTATTTTATACCCGTCTTGTTGTTAATTAATAATATTGTGCAAGAAGAATATTATATCCCGAACAAATGTATCGCTGAAAAATGTAAGAAATGAATCCAACAGATTAGCTTTTCCGACAGCTTGTGTCCCGTTATACAACATGCATATCACCCAACTGGATCGTTTCTTACTTTCCAATCCATTTGTCGGCATGCTGAGCGTTACCTATAACCATTACTGCCTAGAAACTATTACAATTTGCATTTCTAAACTTCTTTAAACACATTATTTCCAGTCTTGGCATCGAATCATTGGATTTTTGGTCTTACTATTTTATTGCTAGTCTTTCTACGCTGAGGATAAAGTCTGCTGGCACTTGGCCGCATAACAAACGTACTTTGATCAATGGATAAGTGCGTTTCTCCGCAGAGAACAGACAACGCAGAATTTCGTAAGCAATAGTTCATTTGATGGCACTTGCTTAAGAATTCCAGTGCATGTCAGATGAATGGCATATTTGTTGTGACCCTGATTCAAGTGTACCATTGATCCTATAACATGCTTAAGCTATTTCCGACTAGTTGCGATACTTCCCTACTAACGAACGGGAACTTATCCATATATGATGAAACCAAGTGAACCTTTTTCCTTCTTGTTTTAATCAACAACCTTTGGTTGTAAATTAATCTTCCGTGTTCAATGCAATATGAGTAAAATCCTAATGCAGAAAGTGACGCTGATCTAAGCTAAAATTAATGATTAAAATCGCATCAGCCAGATCTTATCGTGATGATCACCCACTCGTCCCCTGTGGTTACTGAGTTTTCAAGATGACTCATAACTTATACACAGATCTCTTCCATCCTCACAAAATTTAGGACAATGTTCCATCACCCTTATGTTTTATAAACATCTGCAACTATCCTGATCACAGCAGTAGTAAATTTTACCTTCTCTATGTCATAAATCTTACACTATTAGTCCAGACAAACGAAGTCCGGATTTAAATTTTAACGAAACCACATAACACCAAGTTAATCATCAGGAAAAGAACTTCAGGACACATGTTTTAACAAGCGAATAATGCAAATGAAGTTGAGTGAAACAGTAGGGACGGGCGTTCTGTAAATACTCCAGAAAAGATTTAATTTGCAGATTGAGGTCATATATATGTTTAAAGTGCATTCATCTTGAACGATTAGCATTAGCTTTTCATGTGCAGTGCGTTCGAACTTAGGTGGAATAATTATAATGCAATGTGATAAATGAATGCGCTAGAAATATACAAGACATCTGGTCTACATAACATAAACATATATGCAACAGTACCACCACATCGTCACTGGACACTTCTAAATTTACGAATTTGCGAGCTGAAAATTCTATCTCTTGAATTAACTCACTTTAAACTAATTACGCAACGTCAAGTGTTAGCAAAGAAAAAAATTTTATACAAATCTTTTTCGTGATATAGTCAAGATACAGATAGCTATCCCGCGGAACCTACAGACTTCACGCTGAGAAAGATCAAGCCACTTGATATGTGGAGATTTTATTGACAGAAAAGCATAAGGGATCTAGCTCTTATTGTAGTCATAACTGGTTGATTCCATCATTAAACTTCCCAACCTCATTTGGTCAGTTCATTGCTTGTCTTAATAAGCTATTGGTTGTATTGATTCCGACATCTCATTGAGCTATTGGTTGTATTGATTCCGACATCTCATTGAGCTGTCCGGCTGTTTCGTCAACCTTCTTGTGTCCAGTAAAATGCTGGTCGATGTCGCGCTACTACCGGTGAACTCGTAACTTCTCGTCCCCTGCTCCTGCAGTGATTGATCCGAAACAATGAACCCGCAATCACTTTCTACCCATTACGATTCTTTTTTATACCAATTTCCTTTTTTCCTCTTTCAGCCACTCCATATCATCGTTGCCATAGCTGAGAACTGTTTCCTTTTGTTCAAGTTTTATACTTTATCTTTTCTATTCAGCTGCTGTCCGAATACCGCGTAAGCAAATGCATATAATGTAAACCGTTTAAATAAAAGTAAAGGCGACTTCTCATCTACATTATCTACAGAGAAAAATTGGTTCCAGTACTGCCGGCCTCCCACAATTTTTGAAGACACCTTGTACCTTTTGCTGAATAAAATTGTCTGTTTTATTGCTTAAAATCTTTCCAATTCATCAATCAGTTCAGTGCTTGAACTACATGTATATATTGGAATTCGCCTGCGGTTCTTGCGTCGGAACAGCAATAAACCCATTTCGAGTAGCTTGCCCCCTAAGATCTTGTTCAATCTCCTCTGAATCACGCCATTCGCTGTACCGCTCCATCAAAATTTGGTCTTCTTCCAACACTTTGTCTAGCCGTCTGCTCAACTGCAATTTACTAAATTAGATTCAGATCATTTTACAGTTCTAAAGCCATCATTGGCGTCGACAGTAATACGAAAAACAATACACTCAGATAGCTGAGGATGATCAGTGAAGGATATGTCTCAACTGTCTCAAGTGTAACTAATCTGAAACAGATTGAAATACTTTAAGAAATTACCGGTGAAGAAGCACGTGAAAGATGTGTTTTCATTAAAATTTTACATTCGGAGAACATGGGTCGGTCACTAGGATCCGAAAGCCAACACTGTCTCATCAGGTTGTATCTGCAGGTAAAGTACTTTCATAACCTTTTCGGCGCTCGTAGATATCTAGTCACACAAAAGCTCTAAGTATTGAAGGGTTTGCGAGCGATAAAATGGAAAAAAGCGACCGTCAGCAAATAAGCAAAATGTCATTATCAAAATTGCAACTATAATAATCCTGGAAACCAACATGTCATCTGGAGCAAATTTGGGTTGTTCCATACGATTTCCTTCTTGCAAATAGCTCACAAGATCATCATTGTCTACTTGTGGGTATGGTATTTTACCAAGAGAAAATATTTCCCATAATAGCACACCATAGGACCAAACATCAGACTAAAAACTGTTACGCACCAATACGAATAAGAAAGTTGCTTGGTATGATCTAATATCGCTATTACTGTATTAGAAAAGCATGGAGAATACATTTACCTGTTCAGTGAAATTATGGTATAAAATTGATTCTAATGCCATCCATTTAAGAGGCAGCGGTACATTTTGACTGCTTCGTATATGATAAACTGTAGAGTCCTTACGTGCTAAACCAAAATCTGCTATGCGTATGGCTCGTTTCTTTGTAACCAAGATATTTCGGGCAGCAATATCTCGATGAATACACTAGAACGTTGCCGTTTATCGTGGGTCAGTGCATAGATAAGCTTTTTAACAAAATGATCAGAGGTACCGTTTTACTGGATAGGTACTCCATCCCGTTGGCAACTTGGTATCCAAATGAGATCAAATCACTTGTGGTGATCATTTTATCAGCCATCCGCGCCTCATCTACTTCAATGGCCCACTGAGGCTTCAGTTCCGCCTATAACATGTACTCACGTAAATAAATTTGCAATAAGATGTACCGATAAGACCAAACAAATTGTAGACGTTACAAACAAAGCATTATAAATGTTTCTATATCCTACTGCTAGTTTTATCTAAATTGGTAAATAACTGATTATTCCCTGAACACTTTTATGGAAAAGAATTTTTAATGAAAACAGAGAAACCAAGTATATTTGGGCTTCATGTTGCGCGTTCCGTGTTGGCGTCAAGTATCCATCGCTGCTCAGTGGTTCTCTACATAATTCAACTTCATTCAGAAAACCTGCACTATTTTTCGACAAATACTCTTTCAAGTTGTCATTCTCACAATATTCCATTATCACATAGAGCTGTCCACTGTAATATGCTACTTTTAGCTTATTATCCAGTTACATCCTTTTGCTGACATATGGAAAGAAAAGTATTATAAAAGAGGTTGTCGGTTCGAAAATATTTGATACTACCTGGACATTTGTTTCGTCACGGCGCCGATCAAACACAGAACATTTGGATGAATACCAATAGCGATCATTATTTTCAGCTCATCAGCAAGAGCCTTTTGATGATGTAAATTACGTCCATCACGTGGAGCTTTGATAGCCACTTTTAGCACATCTGACACAGCTAACGAGTCGCTCACCCGAGATTTGTGGAGTACACCCAAGTAGACTTGTCCGAAATGTCCTCCACCAAGTGACTAAAATTGTGTGGTAGTCATTATCGTACGCAAAACTGGAGTTAATAATTTTCGTGACCCAGAAAAGAAGTTAAATTCTACTACGATATGCAACTGTGCATAGCGTGTGCTGATCAGACGAATTTAATAGTAAATTAAGGTTTCTCCTGAATAGCAAAGGTGGAGATCATTGGTCCAGAAAATGTGTATCAAAAGCCTGTCACAGTCCTCAAATGACATACAATGATAGAATCTACCTCACTGTGTGTTAGTGCAATTAAATCTTAATACTTTACATAACTTCCTAAAATTTATTGCACCAGATTTTCAGCAGCGCAACTTATGTTAAACCAAGCAAAACTAAAGATATAAAAACCTGCTTAAAAAAAAGCTTGTCCCTGCTAATTTCATATCTGCGGTCATAAGGTAACTGTTCGACGCGTTCATGTAATGGCTGCTTCAGATCAATCGATCCACCGCGATATTCTCCATTCGACTCGCTCATCAGCTGATTGTAAAGTGCACGCAGTTGTTCCTCTTGTCGCTTACCTTTGCGACGCTGTTTCAACAGAAAAACAAGTGCCAGAAGGAGTAAGACAAATACACTAACTGTTGCAAAACCAAGAGTCCACCAATATTTTGATGACCGAATATACGTTGGCTCATTGGTTAACTGTAATAATTTTCAGTTATACTTATCACTCAGCGTTTTTCGCAACAAATTTGACTGGATTTTAGTGCAGAATTTCAGCATATTTTCATTGAACTTGCCATAAGTCGAATAGAAACTTGTTGTGAACCAGCACGATTTTTTGCAACGCATGTGTAAGTCGCTTTATCTTCAACAATAACTCGAGGGAAATCAATTTTCTTTGTCAAACTGCCATAGCCACTGTATTCAATACCATTTTTAAACCATTTATAAAGTGGTTCTGGCTCTCCCTCAATAGGACATGCAAGTTCTGTCCTTTCCCCGTATTTCGCCAAATGTTCATATTCTTCTTCTGCTTCAACAATGTGAGGAGCGACTACTGCGTTTACCTAGAAATCAAACTGTCTTCAATTTCCTTTTGCCTGTGAAAAGTTAATGATAAAAGTTGGGTAAAAGTGAGGTCACTACATACGAATTTCGGAAGTTGAATGAGATCAAACCGTTTGATTTTTTCAGATCTAAAAGATGCCTTCGCTGTTGATATTTCGGCACGACTTCCACAAAAGTTAGCACCAAAATTTTTCGGAATTCTTTCGAAAATGATTCAATTTAAAGCGTAATGAACTATTCAAAGTATGGTACTGTCTGGCTCTATCTGCCGTAAAGAAAACCCAGTTTATGGTTGATAATCCCACATTTTGACAAAATCTGTGGAAATGAATCGAAGATTTCCGCTCGAGATGTTAAAAGTAAATTAAGTGGTGGAAAAAGTTGAGCATAAAAACTTGGGTTATCTAATGGTTCCGTCATGGCTTACTTCGATATGTAACGTATAACTTCGAGAAATGAGGCCATCTTTCGATTTGGCAATACACTGGTAATCTCCAGACTCGTTCGAACTAATGTCATCCAGTGTTGTTATGAATTTCTGAGAATATACGGTGATATACCGTTCAGGATGTGGTAACTGAACATCATCTCGCATCCAAACAACATCACCGAAATACAGTAAGTTTAATAGTTTTGATAAAAATCCTCTTCGAAAGTTTTAGAGCTGTGATTTTTAAACATACTATCTAAGGAAGATGTAAATAAACTTTTTTTGAGTTAAACACAACTCAATATACTACGATGAAAACGAACTCTAATGGGAGAGTCGAAGACTAGAAAAGAACAAAGTATACTGAGAAAATATCGATCTCACTGGTCCATAAGATCACTTTCCCACCGGGTAGAAACAAACTGATATATTAAAAATTTGTATGGTATATCCCCTAGCTTTCCATCGACAGAAATCAAAATACCAACAAATCATAGTTCAGTGGCAGTATGCAAATTAGCTCGAGGCGGTCTTTTTCATAGATACTACTGTCTTCATTGAGCAAATCAACGGGCTTTTTGGCAATAAAAGATGCGTTAATTGTTTCCACTTCTGATATGACCAAATCCTTTTCATCCATCTAAATCAGCTCATTTTAAGAATGAGCTCAGGAAAAATAATCAAAAATGGATTCAGTCAATAAAATTTTGCAAAATCTTTGGAGCATATCAAAGTAGCGTCGCTTTAAGCAAAGCAAATAATACTTGTGTACATAACCTCTGGACTTTTTCTTTCCATATAGTGGATAAAAATATCAAAGAATATGCCAACATACTTCGACATTACGAAGCAGTTGCATGGTCCGTCTCGTAGTATGATGAATCGGACTTCGTGAAAGAGATCAAAGATGCAGAGAGAAAAAATAGAAATTGAAAAATTAAACTTAGAGAGTGAATCAGTATACAAACGAATAATTCTTGTATAAATGAATTACATATTCCAAAAGATTTTCAAGCTAGGGGAAATATGAAAATCAAAATGAATAAAAGGTGTACGAACTGCTTTATAATCTCTTTTTCTCTTTGCCTCTTTTTTGCTTCTTGAACCTCACACCACCTTTGTTTACTCTCAGGAAAATCATACTAATTAAGATCATAAAATAACGAAAGATACCTTGTTGGTTACATCATCTTCACAACGTATTCGCATATGTCCCTTCGCATATGTTATCCACTTTACAACGGATTCAAAAGTGAAACCAGACAATTCTTCACTATCATCAGGTTGTTCCCACTCTCCACTTTTTCTGAATTTAAAGGCAGGAAAGTTACCCATGCATTCAAAAAACCTGAACTAGCAAAAGATTGTGAAAAAAAAAAAATCATATGAATATTCCAAAACCCACGTTGTATACAACAGACGTAACTTGTGAGGTTTCGTATCTTTTACCAAACATGTAACAATTATTTTCGAATCGATTAGCACATCAGATGATAAAAGACGCCCGAATCGATTGTGAATAGCAATGTGTGGTTGGATATCGATGGGACGAACAGATAATGTCCAATTTCTCCGATAAACATAGTCCTGCGACACTCTTATCAATAACTGATAGCTGCAACATACTTTCTAATCTAAACATTGTTAGAATAAGCAACACTCATTGCCATATACTTTGTTTGAGTTTCTATTCATTTATACCCATGAAACAATTACTTTTAAAACGCGTTTCTATAATGAAATGTACATGAAACACTTAAGCTTATCAGAATCTCGTCCCTAGTTACTGAAGATCAAAACGAAGTTAATGGGATGAAACAATTTACTGGAGATAAATATTAAATTGGCTCGTATCATTAGGATTATTCTTAAGGCATTTGCCAGCAGTGAAAATTTATGGAAACAAAAACGTGAGAATTAATGAAACCTCCACGAAACACAGTTTTGAAATCTAAAAAACTATAAGGTCCGAATATCGCAGTGAGTTTTACTCTTCAGTTTTAGTATGAAATTATCGAAAAGGCAAACATTGCAGAATTATCAACGGTAGCATTAATGATTGACAGTTCGTCCTCGTGAAGATCTCCATTCACTTTACTTCTTATGCCTTTTTCGATTTTCTCCATGAATTCTCCGCCGGATAATATCGTTTTCGAATACTAAAAACTATCATCCTCAGAGCAGAGAAAAACAAAATTTGGATTAGGGAATTCTCGCAAATTTCCCAAACCAGAAAGCCAAAATACAGTTAAAACTAGGGCACCACCCAACTACTGCTTCAAGAAGTTGAAACAAAACGACTGAAACCAAGCAGTTCGAACTTCTCGGTGAAATGAACGGAATGATTTCTCGAGATATAGTATGAGCTCTTATAAAAAATTGAAGTGTGGTTATATTTCATGTGAAGCTATTTCATCACTAAAAAGCGTGTAACCCTGAATGACGGAGAGTCCTAGTGACTAAACTGACTTAAAAGAGAAAGACTGAGTTTGTTGAAGATATTTTGAAAAACAAAACATAAAACAGACCGAAAGTAAACAGAAAAAGATCATCATAAAATCAGGAGAAAAAAGTCAAAAGTCTGATCAAAAAACTGAAAATGATGCAGTAAATTGACAGAAAAGCGACTAAGGGAAGATATTTTGCTAAAAAAAATGTGGAAAACAACAAACCTTTCTCCATTCAGAACTATATTCATCACTTGGAAATGCTCGTGCTATATGGAACAATCTTATAGTGTTACCCTCTTCGAAATTGATATTTTTCGAAAAATCCACCACTTTCAGCTGTCCTTTTGTGGGCGACACTTGTAACCGATGCACACTACGTCGAACATCATGAATATCATCTTTATTTGTCACTATACATTCATAGTCACCAGAATCGGTCTCACGTAAATTTCTAACAGACAACAGTTTCTTGATACCATCTCCAATTTTAATATAACGATTTGAAACGACATGACCCTAAAAATATCGTGCTTTTTTAAAGGACCACAATGATAACTTTAGTTAACTGTTATAGCAGTGAATTGAATTTCATAAGAAAATTAGGAAATGGAATCCCAAATCTTTGCCTTTTCTTTTCATCGCAACATCACGAAAGTTCAATGAAAAAAAGAATGCAACAATGTAGTATGAACAGACTTTTAGCAATAAACTATTGCTTTTCCTCCCTTCCACTTCCAATGATAGTACTCCTGGTAACTGTAAGAAGTAAACCAAATACTTAAATTCTACTACATTATTTATACAAAAAGTGCTAATGCTTCCATATATTTCATGCAAAAAGAAATAAGCAAGCATCCGTAAAGACCATAAATTCTTTAAACTCTTGTAATTTAGAACTTTCGATTAATGAAACATGTGTATACTCGGTGCAGAATAAAGTATCACTGCCTCAGGTAGGAAATATCATATACGACATTCACATGTATGGGAGTAGAAATGGTCATTTTGTTTTTAATGATCCCAATGTATTTCTAGATCCGGAAAAAGATTGTCACTTTCAAAAAATTTGATCAATCTATAAACTGCAGCAGATATCAACGATCTGTAAGAACAGCATACCGTCCCGTCTTCACAATGAGGACATTTCCAGGTCAGCATATATCTAAATCCATCTTTTGTATAAAATGTGCAGCTCATATCCAATTCCTGTTTGACGTAAGGCCAGCCATTCGACACCTCAATTAATGGCGAGTCTTCCATCTCTTCATCATTTTCTATCGGTACTATTACCATATCTAAAGTATGGTCCAAATATTTGCAACGAGCTAGTATCTCCGTGCGATCATTGAGAAGCCGTCGATCCACAATGAATCCAAACCTGAAAAAATATCATACTGCATTGTATCATGCCCAACACAGTTATATGCAATAAACCTTATCTTGGTAATTCGTTATAATTAGGAAAAAACAGAAATGCAGTTAAAAATAAGCAATTCACTAAATCTTTCACAGTTCATGTTTTAGAACGGATGTACCTTGGATCAAACTGAATTCCTCTGGTCTGCTTTATCTGATTAATGAACAATTCCACACCGCTTTCAACGAATTCATCTGTTCTGCATGGCAGGACCACATTAAGTCCTCCCAATGCTTTGGAAATAATTAGAGGCCCAGAATTCAGGAACGGCCCCGTTCTAACTGATTTTTCATCTGAATGATATCTTATTAATAAACTTTTGTTATAATTTTAAATATAATTCATGCGATGAACATATTTCATTTATAACCACTGGCTGTAATAACATAATTCAATTTGATGTGAATTTATCATATTTTATCATATTTGGTATAAATAATTATTTCAAAAGAACAGGTAAATCCCGTGAATTTTATTTCCTTCATCTATATCCAAAAGACTGCTAACTGAAAAGATACTGACTTTCGTTGTTGGATACATACACATATATGGAAGAACTGAATCCGGAATGCTCTGTGGCACAAACGTATTCACCCGTATCTGACCTTTTCAGCGGCTCTATCCGTAAATTCCGAAATCCGATATCAAAACCGTTTTCTATGACTCTACCTGTTCGCTACAAATGAAATAGTTCTAGATCATCAGTTCAATTTTGCAGTGTAAAATGTTGAGCCTAAAAACTTATATCATTTTACATCTTTTTAAAAACTTATATCATTCCACAGTACATATCATTCTAAACTCTTTTTCATAATTTTTCACGAGTTTGATGGAAAGCAAAATGCACATTTATCTATGGTAAATAACTTGGAGATAATAGATGATGCTACTACATAATCTGCAGTTAACTCATAAAAACAATTCATCTAGTTCTGTTCAAATTTTTTAATGCTGGTCTTATTATTAAATTTAATTATTAAAGTTATGGCAGATTTCGTTAAAAAATGCATAACATGAAATATATGTACTATATAATCCTATTACAACTAACGCTTGTACGTTTGTCTTAGGAATACGCATTATTTGTTGAGGATTGACAGATATCTTTCCTAATTTTCCATATCAGGTGCAATGCGCATCATTAATTTGTTTCAAGTCTCGTGATTTCCACACTAACGTAATATACCTGTGTTCTTCGCTTAACTTTTATAGCCCAGTTCTGCATCTTGAACTACTAATCGCAATCATAATACCATTTAATACGCATAAAAGTTCTTTTCTACATTACTGATAAATAATGTGGGGAATTCATGGAATCAGCAACTACGAATCGTAATTATTGTCTCAATGACTGGAAGGATCCCGAGAGATGCTATTATGGTGAAATATCATGGCTTATTGATGAATTGAAGTTTATCGTAATGGAAGCGATTCAACATTTGCAAAAAGCAGAATGAGTGTTGTTTTTTCTGTGCAAATAAAAAACGAACCTCCTCAGGATTGAAGCCAATATGGAGAGTGTTATCAGGCAATATCCACTTAACGGCTTCCGTTGTTGAGCAGTTCAATTCCAATGTTTCACCAGCTTTCTTCTCAATATATTGCTGACCCTTGTATTCTTGAAAATTTTTATTTCCGATGATAACGGGTGAATAAAGTGATGTACCAGTAGTAACAAAGCATAAAGCAATAAGCAAATATGTTATAAAAGGATAGAATAAATGCATAAATCGGCAATAGGAAGTATGACAATAAAGTGTTGGTAGTGAATAACTGGATGAAATATGATAATGTTTCTTCCTGGAGAAAGTGGTAGGTGCAGCATATAATGCCTTCGGATACATCACATGTCTGCCTGATCCAAAACGAAAAAGTCTTAGATTGCTGCTCTGAACTTCGACCATCCTTACTGCAAAATAATTCGACTTCATTGCGTTCCACGATAGCTGAGATTTGTTTGTAAATCGTCGAAGAAAGTAGACGGTGCCGAACGTAATGAATGCAAGAAAACGGCAATGAGTCATCATGCTCGTCCTTCTCAGCACTATGACTCAGACTGTTGACATTGGGAGCACCGCAGAATCATTCAGGTTACAAAGACACGATTGTCTGCGGGATGACTAATCCAGCATATACCGGTGGTCGTGAATGCTGCAATTTGTTCCTGAATTGAACACAAAAGTATAGATGTCCCTTCTTAAGACAACAGCAGCACATAAAATCAGGTGGACATCATACTTTGTCAACCCCACTTTGTTCCCTTGCAAGTGTCACTGTGCCCTGCCATCGCCAGCGCTCCGCTTGTTGCTGTTATACCAAGCGATTATTCTCCATACTATCACAAAATCACTACTGCTTTTAATGCATTGAGCACTATATAAGTATACAAATCTAGGAGGGACAAATACATAAACACACACACACACATACACACACACACACACACACACACACACACACACACACACACGCA
>NW_018108207.1:134667-142115 GCF_000183805.2 Loa loa
CAACACACACACACACACACACACACACACACACACACACACACACACACACACACGTGCACCCATAACATGCAAGATGCAGAGTCAAAAATGACGTTGTATTTCCCGTTTCCCTGATTTCAGTTCTTTACCTGTAGTGTATCACTTTGATGGGCTGTTTTTAATGAAGATCGGTATACTCAATTAATAGTGATTAATGATTTTGGTTTACTGTGAATCTGCGAGATTTCAACGAACTTGTAAGTGAACTGCTCGACATTATCACAAATAGTCTCGCATGAAGATAGCATTTTAAAACACCATTCGCTTTCAGCAGAATGACTACCATGAAAAAAATTTATCATCAAACAGCCGGTTGCTGACAAGTGTACGATCTCCCGCACTTGACTGTCACCTATTCTTGAAAAGCTCAAATGACTATCAATGAGCTAATGCTTACTAGCTACATCTAGGAACCTATCCAGAAATGTATTCCGATAACGTAAAATCTAATCACAATGATAGTGCTACACGATCGAGGACCAAACATACCAGTGACCAAAATCGTGCGACCATTCTATCCAATACATGCCATTTTGGATGATACCGTGTTACCAAGTACATGAAGCTGTTTTGCAGAGTCACTTTAATAGGAAAAACAAACAGATATACCCTACATTTGGATTACGACGAACTGTTCGAATTCAGTGGAACCAAATCTTTTGTACCATATTTTGATGTATTAAATCTATTTAAAAGGGAGCATAAAGCAGCCTTTCTTCGAGTCGAAACACATGACAGTAAGCAGTAAGTAGTGTTGTCGTAATTCCAACTTATACAGAAATTTTATTCAAGTTCGACTCTTACAGTTTTCACAATAAATAGATGTTCTTAGAGCCTGTAAAATACTTCGCGAAAAAAGGAAAAGTGAGATCATTAAATTCAATTCGATTCAGATGATGCCTGAACACATATTCGAAGTGATAACCAGTTAGGGTTGGTAAGAAGTCCAGCTGGTCCTCCACTTTGTTTGTCGGTCTGTACATATGCGTGTGTGTATATATATATGTATATATGTGTGTATGTATGTGCTCATATATATGTGTATATAGCTTTATGCCAGTTCCTTATATATCATAGTTTTCATGTCGAAATTTCAGCTTCGTAGGTTACCGTATTTTGATGTATTAAACCTACTTGAAACGGAATAAAAAAAATAACGGCAACCTTCTTTCGAGTTGAGAAAAACACAGTTTTGTCCCAAATAGAGTGTCATATTCGAATGTTTACATCGTTATCTAATCAGAATGCGTAAAAGGAAATGCCCAAAATACAAGGCCCGAAGTGATAAAGAGTTAAAAAACTGACTTTTACATTTTCCGTAAACCCACCTTGTATCTGTCAAACTTTTCACTATCTGTCTCATCTTACATAAAAAGTCAATTAGACTTGGAGTACTTAAATAGAACAGCACAATGCGTTTATGAACTGTTTGAAAGTAATAAAATGTGGAACTGCTCTAAAAGAAATAAAGATAAAGCTGTGCAGGCTTGAGGCCATGTTATTCTTCTCAAGTATGAAAAAAGTGGGATGCCGGAATAGTCAAAATTTGTACGATATCCCTGAAAGAATGTTTACAACAGCTCTGCTTCCAGATATGCACGAGAAGTAAGGCTTCAACTTTTGCTTACATTAGCTGAAACAAAAAGAAAAGGACCCATCGCTACTATTGCAAATCAACTGTCCTAAAAGAAAAGAATTGTACATATTATTAAGCTTACAAATTTTTGATTTGTAGGAAATGTAGAAAGAGGTCTGTGAATTGTGAGGATACAACTTCTTGTACAGCTGTTCTGATCGATCCATGTCATGAAGCAATTCAACATTCAGCTGTTACAGTTTCTTACGACATGTATCTTTGTATCCATAGCTATTCCGTAAATTTTTACGAACTGTTAGTTATCAGCAAACAAGTTTCTATTCAGTACAGCTCGATGAACAACTGCTTATCTTTCTGGATAAGAAAGAAATGCAACCTGTAGCTTAACTGGAAATTTCAATTTTTGAACTCAAAAGCATCCGCCAGCAATTGCGTATTATCGTTCTTCTCACTAATTTTTTCTCATTAATAAACATGAGAACCAGTAGGATCATCACGGCTGTTTAATTTGTAGTGATGACGTATAATTGTGGTTTAATTCGTCAAGTCATCCCATCCAGTTCATTTCCTCTTGAATTAATGTCTTAAACTGATTCATATACTGCTTTAAATAAAGACACAGAGAGCGCCATTTTTTTTTTTAATTTCAATTCATATGAATAATTTCAGCAACTATATTTAAGACAACTTAGTATGTCTATGTATAATCATCTCAAATCCCTCTTGTTAAGCAGATGAAAGTGTATATTTGACATTCATGCTGCCTCTTCACCACGATCGTTTATAACGTTTCATTTTTCAAAAGTATGAGTTATGAAACGACCCGCAGAACATTGCCATGAGACGACAAAACACTTTTTTTATTTTATTCAATTAAGTTCAAATAAGGTGCATTCAATAATATTCCACCAGCCTAATTATAAATACTAATGGCAGAATGCCACCGCATCATTTCGCTGATTTTTCATTTTTCGCATCATTCGTTGCCACGTTGATCACTGTTTTAGTACTAAGAAGCATAGTCAGTCTTTTGTGGACCTTCCGAGTAAGCGATAAAAATTGGAGTGTTGACTAAAAGATTAGCAAAAATATTGCGGAATTTCAATCACGTTAGTTATTATCAAAGTTTATACGTAATAAGAGTAAGATGGCAGGTCATGAAATTAGCTAGGTGAATTTACTGGCTAGTTAAGCTCACATTACAAACACATACATACAGATACATACACATACACACACACACATATGTATCAAGTTCTTTGTTTATAACAAAGTTTGTTACGAATTTTCAGTATTTTGAAACTCCTTTTGTTGATTTGGTTGCGGTTATTTCGGCACAACATCGGTACCATTTCCAAGAATTGGTTCAAAA
Source organism: Loa loa (assembly GCF_000183805.2). NCBI lineage: Eukaryota > Metazoa > Nematoda > Chromadorea > Rhabditida > Onchocercidae > Loa > Loa loa. The sequence continues at coordinate 137,679 of NW_018108207.1, forward strand.
TTACAACTCATTCCTATCACAGCTTCGACCTCAGCTGTTGAATCGCTAATAACTGATTTCAAATCACGATCCGTGCTAAATTCGCAGGTTAATGTGACTTCATTTAGCAGAAATTAATTATAATCAGATTCATAAAAGACGCCAATTACGAACTCAACTTTTCCCTCATCACCTTTTACATTTCTCTTCCCTCCCTCTTCTTTGATTCCATCTCACTGCGCAATGTGATTGGCTGAAAAATATTGCAGTCACCATTCAACGAAATTTTTGCTTGTTATGTGAAGGGTAAATAAAAAATAGTGGATTTTTTGTAGACTGAAAAATATCTTCAAAATGATCCCCAAAAACACATAGTTGGCAGTGAAGATGGATATGGAGATGAAATTTATTTACCCTGCACAGGTGACACTTCTAACGCTTTAACCTTATTTGTCGCATTAGGGTCGAATTTTCTGTCCTGGATCTCTTGACCTAGCTGGACACTTGCGTGATATGCGGTGAGGAAGAATCAAAATACATAATTTTAACAAGTAAACTACACTGAATAGCTTTTCAGGTTATCTATATTTTTTATTATTTGAAGCGAACTTTAACTGGTAACATATTAGATTAATCAGACAACAATCTAATAATATATGATTTCCATGACAAGTAGGTTGGAATTCGTAAGGTCTTTTAAAATTTTGTTCAACATATTATAAGTATGCAGCAAATAACTTATGCAGCATATTTAGATAAAATGGTTTAAAATACAGCTAAATTATCCCTAACCTCTCTATGAAGGCAAAAAAGATACATAGGCATCCCGACTCTTTTCCCACACCCTCAGTAATTCTCAACTTCTCTAACCAGCATTTGTTAGATGTCTTCCTCCACGTCGCCACTCCGCATTCTACCAACGCTTTCCAATTTCACGGATGGTACTTCGGGAAGTTGTTCTAAAAACGCGGTGAATTTCGGATGTGTGGTTATACTAATTGTGATGAGGTAGGGTGGTGACTGATATTAGTTTAAGTGAAGTTAAGCTTTCTGTGTTTATATATCTCTGCGTTTTTTTGTCGGAATCAATAACAGTAAAATTCGATTATTTTGTAATTTGCTTATTGTTTGCTCATTGTTGTTGCATTTTTAAATGAGCGGCAAATGTGATCAGAATTTATTACTTATCAGTGGCACTTTATTTACAGCTTTTTTTGGGACCTCTTTTGTCCTACGTTTTGTGGCAGTTTCGCGTGGATAGAATTTACATATACGTATATATATATATATATATAAATGTATATAATGATGTCATCTTCTCATCCTCTTAGTCGAACGTAGGTCACGTCTTTTCATGACTCATTATCTGCTACAGAATTTGCAAATAAGTTATTATGATTGGCGTGCATTATACTAATTCATATGCAGATTATTGTTCACTTCTATCTAAAATCTCCCCACATCATACGTCACTCCCAGTTAATCATATCTAAAAACACTGTAATGGTTGGAGGCAGTTCAATTTTTCCTTACATCAGAACCTTGCATTTTCAAATATTTCTTAAGCTGATTGTTTGTTAATCTTTTGCCACTGTTGCTTCGATAGCTTATTAAACCTTCAGTAGATGCTACTTTTTTTATTGTCAATTGCTGTATGTTAAATTTGTCGAAATGCTTTGCCTAGCTTATTTTATTTGCAGAGAATGTGGTTGCCGCGGCTGATGCGTGCGGCAAATGAAGAACAGGAACACCGTTCTGCTGTTGGGTGTAAGTTCATATTTATCACTGTGATGTATTCATTTGTGCTTTCCCTGTTTGTTTGTTTCCAAGGAGCCGTACCTTGCAAGCTTATTTACAAAAGAAAAAATTACAAAATACAGGAGAGAAAATTACCCATAACCTCACTAGAATGTTTGTATTTATTGGGTCAATACCACTTTAGTTTACTGCATTTCGGTCGATTCCACATGAGCAGATTATGTTGCATTATTTCAGTGTCAGGTCATACTGCACAAAACTTGCTCGGGACATTGGTGACTTGCGACTGTGGACATCTGGCATCATGCAGACGAACAGCATCATTGGTTTGCTCTCGAAACGATACACAAGCATTAAAACATCGGTTTACCCTTGTTAAGTGGTGTTGTATCGCATTTCTTCTACTCATCTTTACCCTCATTGGTAGAGTTATACATTCTTAATGTATTGGCATGTAGGGCCATTAGCATACGGTAGAACTCCTTTTCGTAAAGTAGTAATTAGCTACCGGAATAGTAATTAGCTATTCAAAAAATCATTTTATCGATTTCATTTATTGGTTATTGTAGAAAATTAATGGACTCATTCAGTTGGATCAGTCAAGGACAGATTAAATTAATGCATTCCTGAATATCCTCTGTAAAAATATTTCTAATGGTTTTTTAGTAAACAGAAGTCAGTAAAAACTTTGAATTTGTTTTCGAAAAATGCTAGTAGGAAGAGAACAAATCATATTGCTGTCTGACAACTTTATTCGTGACATCTGCATACATGATTTTGAACATTTTCTGTAAAATTCAGAAAAGTTATTTTAACCAGAGTTTCCTGGATAGGGAATATAGTGGTTACTTGCTTCGGATTTTATAGCAATTTCAGCTTTCTCTGGCTTGTTAACTTCGACACCTGCCGAACTGACATCCGGCAACTCATACCTCTTCCTGACAATCATTATCACCAGTTTACTTTTGTTTGGTGGTTTGTGTTGTTTGCGTGCGCGTACAATCTGCAAACATCGTAATGTTCGCCATGGCTCGTTGCATTGTCGTCATGGCCATTATCAGTCACATTCCCTCCGACTTCCTATTTCGCTTTTTGCACATAGTGCTTATTCACGTCCACATGTTCATTCGTCTCCAAGCTCCTTTCGTTTCTCCGAATCACCCTTGTGAGTGAATTAGTGTTAAATTCCTCCAGATTACTTATTCGAAAGTTACACTTCCCGTATTTAGATAGGTCAGAAAGTCTTGGTATGTTGTGTTTCAAAGTAGATAAGTACAGGAAGCAAGATTGCTATGTCAGAAATACATCCAAAATATAACAACTGCTAAAAGATACATTCATACTGGTGTTCAGATTGATAAAACTATATATATATATACTAAAGTCACTTCAGATTTTCAGCTATAATGCTCTTTTGGAAACCTGTACAGCTCCACTGCCAACGTACAATGAAGCAGTTAAGGAACCCGTATTTGCACCACCAGCTTATTCAGCAATAATTACGCATTCTTCAGCAACACCTGTTAGTTCACTAAACGAGACTCACCGTATTTCAAGTTCTATTCTATCGTCAGCTGGGAGCGAAAGAATAGGAGAAAGCACCAGTAGCAGTAGCAGTAGCTCTAAGCAGGAATTGTTGGTACAGTTTCAGCCACATGTAATTGGAACTGTTACTTCTGTGGAAATTCATCATATGGATGAGACGGAAAATGAGGTCGTGCGGGCTAAAGAAAATAATTCTTCTGATGAGTAGTTCCATGGCATGTTTTCTTTATGTAATCACACGCTGCTGCATTATTTGTGGGTACGTTGTAGATTTGTTTTTCTTTTCGAAAGTTTTTTTCTTTCTCTTGGTCACAGTGGATTAATTAAGCCTGTTAAAAATTTCGTTTTTGAGAATTTGATCCCGGTTTTCTTTTCATTGCATAAATATAACTGGCAAAAAATATCCTTGCCTTTCCAGGACGTTTTTTACGAAATTCGTTGCAGTCACGTCATGAATATAATTGATTGGGACTCTGAAACAGACTCGAAAATTAAAGAAAATAACGTTTTCGATGCTGTTCAACTAATCCGGGAACATTGCCGATTTATCACTATCGGGTAGCACATTTAGGACTGTTCGTTTGGTATGTTCACTTACCACTGCTTCAAGGTAGTTCATTTCATTTGTGTTAGATCAGAAATTTAAGGATTTTATGAATATGCTATTTGCTATCCTTTTGAGGAACCAGTGAAATTCAATGGTATAATTTAATGAAATCTATTTTGTTCATTTTGTTTTCTTTTTGCTAACTTGCGTCGGGTTTTGTACAGTTTATAGGCATTTATGGATTTCGTCAGTTATCTTTATATTCTTTTACGTCTTGTAATCCTATCTTTGCGACTACTTCACTTCATATTTTTGGTATTTTTCGTTTCTTTGTTATACTTCCATTAATTTCATCTATTTCATCACATTTTGTTCTTAGTAAAAATTTCTAGTGTATTGGATTGTTTTTGCTTTTTTTCGAATTCAATATGATTTTGTCAAATATGCTAGTCATTTTATTCTATACAAGCAAAAGAAGTCGAGCCCTGCGGTGTTGGGATGGAATGTTGCATTCCATCTGCGGCTAAACCCATGATGGCAAATATGGTGGTGATGTGCTGCGCTAAATTTTGTATCGACAAAATGTCACTCAAGGGTGTTCTGTTAGC
>NW_018108207.1:143058-155309 GCF_000183805.2 Loa loa
AAGTAGTGTTGCAGATTTCCATTATCTTATCGCTTCAGTGGATTGTGATACCGATTTGCATCCGTTTATTGTTAGTTGGTGGTTATTTCGTTTTGCTCGTTAAGACGATATTGAAGTTACAGGCTCCCAGAAATTTCACCAGCTTTTTTCTGCACATTAAGATGTATAGTTCTTTTTGTATGTTTACCCTAAATTCGCTCCCAACTGACGATGTGTTGTGACTTTGATGTCCGCTAGTGAATGTTTTGCTCAATTTGGATAAAAGTGCATATCTTCTTTTTCCGGCAGTATCACTATTAGACTTAACAAATTGTTGTAATTTGTGGACGTAAAAATTTGAAAAAGAAAAACCAGTGTGAGCGGTATTGCTTCTGCTATGAGAAATTAGTATGAGGAATTACAAAAAAAAGGAGGAACTACGTTAACAACACCAGGCTTGAAAAAGAATCGTTGAGAAAGGAATACAGCACCTTGAACTAAGTATTGGTATTCTCGAGTAAAACAACGAAAAATGCCTGGGATATATACAGGTATGTGCGTAGAAAAAGAGAAATTCGCGGAAACGGGAATGTGGTCTTACCTTAATGCATGATGATAAAGAAACTATTATAACTTTAGATATGCAGAAGGATGACTTCGAGTTAGCAATTCAGTGCCTAACCAAGGCGACATAAATAGGGAACTAACCCGGCAAAAGAAGTCACCTCGAATGGTAAATTTACCACACTTACTCTTTCCGCTCATTCCCGTTAATGTTTTTACTGCTGCCAACATTCAATGACGACCCCAAATTGTAAAGGGAATTTTCGAGCTGTTTCGATGATGCAGTGCGCTGTCAAAAAATACCAGATATTCAAAAACTGAATTTTTTATCTCAGAGAAAGAATGTCTTACGGAGCCGTTCACTGCGAAGAAAATCGCTTCACAACGGGTTGCATTCCATAAGGAAAATGACCGAGAATGGAAGGTAACCGTCAAGGTGAGTAAAAGGATGCTTTGACAGTTAGGAGCTACAGGGGAAAACCTCAAACAGCCCGTCGTCGAAGTTTTTATTCAAAGTAGATTGCCAGTCTTGATATTAGAAATAGTATATCAGCAGAGAGAGGAATTCTTTGGGGGAAAAAAATAACAAAAGAAAAATGATTGCCCGGAAAACTAATCCGTGTCTCCTTCTTGTCAGTCTTGATGAGATAGTTCTGCATAAAAATCATCATTAGAGAGAAATTCCCTCACGTTCGTTGAAGCTTCATTAAAAATAGGTTTTTTCTCGTCGCATTTTCGTAAAGCATCCCATGCGTGTCCCGTGGCTGTCATTAAAGCGTTGTCCACATATAGGTTCCTTCTTTTTCTAGAGCTGTTTTACTACCATAATTTTCCAAATGATGCCTGGGGCCAACAAGGAGGATGACATCACTGCAAAGGTGACCTTTTCGAAACGATAACATTTTGTATTTCTTTCAGTTACGTTTCTTTTGGCATTCCTTAGCCAAAAATCTAGTGCAATTTCTCTTTGGAGGATGTAATTTTGTTTGTAGAAATTTTTTTTTTCTGCAATCGGCTTTGTTTTGTTCTGACTTGAAGAAGCAAGTTAAGCAGACACTGGTTTTCTTTTATCGATCAATTCGTTGCTTGAACGTGAGGTAAGTATGGCATCCATTATCCCGGCAACCTTGTTGTAGAATATGCAAAGATCTACCAATTTTCTCTGCGGAACTTTAAACGGCTTCAAGTCCAGTTGTTTAGATTGGTCCCTTGGAGATGAAGCCAAAGTGTTAAACTGCCTTTGCTTTGCTTGTTTGATTGCAGCCAACGCAACAGTCCTTCTCTAAGTAATTGGATTAGGGCTGTCCTCGATTGAATTTCTTCGGTTTCTGATGCCTGATAGCTGACTTATTCATAGCTTGGTAATTCCCACTAAACTTCAAAGAAACTGCATAAGTTCTGTTATTAATCACCATTCTTCCTTTTGTTGATACACTTTATCCAAAAGCCAACGCAGTAATTTAGATTCTATTGCGGCCTCAACGTTGGCACACTGCAGGTAAGTTCCTACCTATTTCCCCGAGTTATCTGAGTACTCTTTCGATTTCTTCGACCGTTGATTTCAAATTCCAGTCCCTTCATTTTGCAGAAGCTAGCTCACAACAGAGCAATTTCTTTACAATGAAGGATTGACCAAATTTTTTTAGCAGCATTTCCGTTATAATTTTATCGTTGCCCCTCACGGTTTGTAAGGGCGCTTCCCTTTAAATAAGACGTTGAGTAATTCAATCTCTGAATAATGTCTGGGACTTCGTGTTAAAGCATCAAAGTCGCTTCAGAACTTCCTCCAGGCTGTGGTGTCACCACTAAACGTTGGCAGGGACAGTTGGAGTAAGTATATCGTCCGGAGACAGGTCACCTGACTTACTTCCCTGTACTGGATTTCCTGGACCACTACTTTGTTTTATACTCCAGCCATTTCTCATCGACTGTTACGCGAAGCCAACACTGATTTCGAAGTGCACCATCTTTTCCTTGATAACCATTTCCCTGACTTCGACAGCTAGCGCAGTCCATCCTTTGTCAGCTGTTGACCTGGTGGCGTTAGATCCATTTCCTCGAATTCATCGAGAGATCTTTCCAATTTTTGTTTCGCCGGTCGCGCACTAACGACTATGCTGGCGAACATGGCTCCCGACTCATAGCACTACCAATTAATGCCATAGTACTTCTTGTACGGTGAATATTCCACCAGGTGAAAGATTTGTTGTAACGAAAGGACACTAACAATTCAACTACAAATTTTCAGACAATGGAACTATATGTCAATAATGACGAACAGAAGGCTGTCGGGAACGGGAGAGGATATGGCTGCACAGTCGAAACAGAATAATGGATTCCCGGGTTTAAAGCTTATACAAGAGGAGTTTGTTTGGCACAATCCGTAAGGTTAAACCAATTGGTCCCAAGACGACCTTTACAACATTCAAACAGGCGAGAGATAACAGAGAGAGACTAACAGAGAGAGCGACATGTTCGACCAGGGACATGATGTTACAGTACTATATATGGCACACTTCGGCTTTGCAGGACTAAGACAAGGGCGCGAACCACAGTGTGTTTGATCTCAACGAATTTCAAAAGAGGCTTCACATGTAAAACATTATAGCTTCTCGGTTTTCCGACAATTGTCTGAGATGTTCCGGAAACTATACCAACTTCTAACTTGCAAATTTTGACGTCAGTGATGCACAAAGTGGCATCTTGATATTGGCTCGCTGTCAAAGATAACGAGACCACTCACCACGGTTCCTTCTCATCCTTATCAGATTTATGCAGCTCTTATTCACTATTGTTCCTTTAGTTATCTTATTATTATTGTCCTTTTAGTTATCTTATTTTTACTATCACAGTTACAATCAACAACAGTTGTCAGCGTACAGATGTATCTGAATAATTGTTAGCAAGCACATGATGTAAGATAAAATCACTGACTTAAGAGTGGACTAACCGCTTTATAACTGATAAATCTTGTTACGGCATCTTTAACCCTTAAGCTAGTTTGTTCAGCAACGACATTAATCCCATACTTGATCTGTTCATTTCCAAAGCAGCTGAGCTAAATTGTCGTTTCAATTATACTGAACCGATGTGTCCGGTTCATTAGAAATGTAAAAGTAAATGCTAGTAAACTAGCCTAATGATAATATATGGAATAATGATTACATAAATTTTTGTCATTCATACCTATTTATCGTGCAACATTCTTCATCAATTCCATAAAGGAATTCTCTGTTAATGTTTTCATTTTTCATTTAGTAAAGTAATTAAATCCGGCTCTATTACATCAACAATGGCTTAAAATTACATTACGGTAATAAATGACAATATGACAATATTAACAGAGAATCCTTCACAGATGAAAAATTTCACGACTCGGACAGAAAATAAACCGGAATTATGCAAAGCAACTCTATTTCAGATACTAGAAACTGAACCATTGAAAACACGTTCAAAAAGACAGATGATAGCATACCCGAAACAGAAAAAATTGTCCTTAAACCATATCACCAACTTCGTTCTGTATCCTTTCCATATTTAAAAGTTCGATTTTCACAGGTTACTCTTCCCATAATGGATCTGTTAACTTCTCTGAACGGTACGCTGCTTGTCTAGAAGGTATTTTTCTATAAGGAACTCAATTTCGAAACTGTTTACAAACATAATTTTCTCAATGGACTTTTTTTCTATTCACTCTTCCAGAAGACTGACCTATGATACTGATTGCTACCGATGTTCCTACCTCATTCTCAGTAGGAAAAATAATTTAATACAGCGCCTTGGGAATGACAGATAATCTTCCATTGAATTTCCATTTTTGGTGCTCTACTCTCCAGTTATATAACTACTTGATATGCTTGAAAAAAAAAACTAACAAAAAATATTTTGATTATCAGATGATCTGAGGTCCAATAAAAAATCATCTTGGAAATAAACTAGCATTTTTTGAAATAGGATGTAGCATCATAAATTCAGCTCTGAGGCGACAAATTTTTGAATCAGTAAATACAGTAAGTGTGGTAAGCAGCAAATAAAAAAGTTGATCCGATTCAAGTATTCGATGATTCACGTCTTTCCCGTACAGAAATCCAGAATTAGTTATGGTAAAACCGCTTGATTTTCTTCCTACGTCAGTCATTTGACAATTTACAAAATTAATTGAAGGATTTGTATGTTATGGATTAACATACTTACCAACTAGAATATTTTGCAGCATGTATAAAGTGGATCGCAGGGTACAGACGTATTTGTAGTACAGAGGTGGCTTTTTTCAGATTTGGATAATGTCCACAGCTAATTGATGGATTGACAGAGACGAATTCTTGAGGAATATTCATTGGAAGTGTTAGTGTTCGGTATATAGCAAAAGTAAGAGATAAAATTAAATCCACAGCAGCGTGAAACATTTGTAGACCTACAGTTGGACTACCTCGACATGCTAGATCTGCATTCATACATGGTACATACATTCATAAATACCGTTCGTTGTAAAATCTACCTCAGGTACTTTCAATCAATCAAAAATAATCACAGTAATGTATCCAAATCATGATCCCAAGTGTCAATGATAGTTAAAAACAATATAACTAAGCACTTGCATTGCCAGGATATCAGGATTGCACAAGGCGGAAGAATGGACTTTCCATAATACAGTACAATCATTCGGATGTTTGTTTTAACAATATAGCAAACAGAATGCAAAATTTAGCGGTTAAGTAACAGAAAAACTCCAAGTATCGCAGCTTTACAAAATCTTGAAAAGGCCTATATGGGATATACTACTGCAATCAATCCAGCAACTGTTGTGAAAAATTTTTTTTCTTTTATCGAGTCGTTTAGATTTAGAAGGTTTAGCCTTGAGTTAGGATCAAGCAAAAATTTAATTAAAGGGTTACCTTGTGAAGACGTCGAATATACGTTGTGAGGATACAGAGTAAAAATTACTGCTTTATTGATATAATACAGAGCTGACCAGTGGGATTATTGAAGAGTAACGAGTAGGAAATCACTTGACCATGAGTCAAACGCAATCGTAAGTAAAGAACTATGGAAGAGCAGCAGTCCAAAAGGTACCCTCGTTTTGTTACAAAGAGGGTTTATATGTCTTAAAAAGTAGGAATGGTTTACAGTAAACGTTCAAGCACCAGAAACACATCGGAAATGGTACAAGCATTATAACAAGATTAGGTAGGAAGATTAGCATGGAAAATTAGGACATCCTTTGTCATTAAAATAAGGATGTGAATTTTTGTTAGACAAAGATAACAAAAGAAACGTATGGGAGATAATTTTAAAGAATGTAAATTAGTGAATAAATGCAGTGATGAATCATTAGAAATATTCTAAGCATTTAATGTATAATAAATTCTCTCGGTTTTCCGACAGCAACAACTAAACCAATCGGCTCTTGCGACCATTTTTTTTAGGTATACATCATGTTTTCTGATTAGAACTGACCACGCATCTCTCCATAACTGCTTGCAAGCAGTTTTTTTTTTCACTAACTATGTAAGCACTTTGCAATCTCGAAATGACAACAAAGTGAATAATAGCATATATTACTAACAATAACGTCAGTTGACAAGTGGTACTGCAAAAACTACGAATCTGCAGGTTATCACAACGTCAACATATGAAATACTAATGGAATGTATTTTATTACAAAAACATTACAACGCGAGCAGGGTTGGCTGCTAGATCAGTGGAGTAAATCAAGTGATTCTTCCAGTAGCGCGGTATTTATATAAAAATCATGAAAATTAATCAGTTCTCTAAATTTCTGAATGACTCCTAAACTATCTCCAAAAGTTTGCCGTAATTTATAGTCTTCTCTTTACCATCTTGTACAAATAAGATGGTGCAATTACGTATGACCGAAATATTAAAAACTCTCAAAGCATATTCCTGCGTGAATTATTTCATATTTCTATAACGACTTATCCGCTGAATACTCTTTTTGGGATGATACGAAAAAATTTGTTTCATCATGGATTACCGGATGTTGCTGATGTTAACATCGGGACAAAGCGGAAAGAATGGTTTGCAATTTGAAGCAAACGCACTATCACGGATTATCTCCGGAGTAAACACAGAGGAAGGTGAACCTTGAATTTTATAGTTGACAACTGATATATAATGTTGCCAAGGTGATCATGTATCATTCCCCAGGTGATTTTATTTTCGCTTTGTGCTGTTACTTCTACAGAATGCCGAACCAAGTCATAAAGTATAATTCTGAAGATTACACAGCCACAATCAGAACATTCTTTGAGCATAATAACTTGACTTTGAATGTGACATTACATTTAAAACCGTTGTCATCATTTTCGTTAGGGATAAGCAGTTACTGTAAAGAAGCTAAACGCAATACTGGAAAGGGGAAAGCGACAAAAACTGAGGAAATTTTTTTTTTTTCAGTTTTTCAGCATATCAACAATTTTATGAACGGACAAAATCGATCATAAGGGATATACCCGTTTTACTGCGAGAAGTCATCATTAATTAGTTTCGCAACTTCCAGAGTAATTTTATCTGATTCTGCTAGAGATGCTTCGCCAACCGGTTACACGATTTCCGATGAATCTTCCTGAACGAGTATTACATTATTTCCATGCTGTGAATTCAGTAAGTTACTGTCAAACATTCCTTTGCAGGGATGGAAATGCAGAAAGAAATGATTTTTCTTGAAACCTTTAATTCGAGGATGATTGAAGTGAAGCCAATGTTAGTCTGATAAAAGGAATCGAATTACTGACAATTTGCAGTCGAATTTCAGTAACAATAATCACAATGAAAACCTACATGGTCGTAGTAAAAATTTACCAGCAAACTTGTAAAATTTCTCGGCATTTTGTTCGTAGAGATACAAATTCTGGAAAATTTTTCTCGTAAGACTCATCAAGCGTTCGCGTGTACTTGCAGGAAAAAATGTACTTTAAATAAATGTGAAATATACTATAAATTCAGGGTATATTTAATACTCGGTAAACAAATTCGCAAAAACAATTTTTTCTTTTTCATTTCAAAACTCTTAATGAATGAACCAATCCACAACATTTTGCGTATGGTTGATCACATACGAACGCATATAATGGATTTACGGAGGCCGTAAACAAGAGTGTAAATAGGACCAAAGCAAAGTACCTGATGTCAAAGAAGAGATAAAGAGGGACAGAGAGAGGTAACCCTGCCTTAGAAATCGTTGCTATGGGTAACTCGATCCGGAGAATTACTCCTGTCTTTTCATTATTGCTATTTTATTTCTTGCAAATTTTACCTTACTGTTTTCCCCATCAATTTTTCACAATTCATTTAATTATAGGTTATGCAATAACTTCCTTTCGTTTTTATTAGAAAACCTGCGAACACTTTCTGTAATTATTATATACTATTTGACAATTAATTACGGTTTCATCCCCTATACGATCTTTTAATAGGACATTATGAACAGAATGATCCACAGGCTCCAGTGATGACTTTTGAAGTGATGCTTGATACGAGATTCCGTAGAAACTCTCTCTCCAAAAAAAGACTTATCGGTTTTGCAAGAGTTAAGACGGCGAGATGAGTCAGAACGAAGAAAACTCATTCTGTTCCTGAAAGACTACAGAAAATTTCAGCTACTTTTCATAAACTGGATGAAGTCCTCTTCAGAGCTGCCAATGCATGAGAATTGAAGAGAAAATAAATTATAACTGGAACTATAAGAAGAATAATTGAATTCATTGTCATATGAATTTGTTCTGATAATAGTGAAGTTCCCAATAACAATGTGTGCCTTTCTCAAATATAATCTACTTTCCACTTTCTTAAATTCTTTATTGACCTTCCGAATTATTAGTGAATACCCCAAAGTTTTAAGTGTAACTGCAAGAACTTCTCTTTTGAATACTGAGTTTTGCTGCTATGGATATTAATTCATCAATCAAGTCATCAGCAAATGCAGATTATGTGCAATCAGAAGTGGTATGTTGCACAATTGCGTAAACATCTTTTTAGTTGCTTTTTTCGATAAAGTGAACAGAAATAAAGACCTGCATTTAACATATTAGTCATATTCGACAGATTGCAATGTGTACTTGTTACCTTGACTTCCATGATGATTCATGCTGAAAGACCCACAGCGATTCTCACTGCCATGTTTGCAGGCCCTCTGTATAACAGAGAAGAGCATAACGCCAGAAACTTCAGAAATTCAGGAATATTGATCGAGAATAATATGCCACTAAACAATCTAGCAATGACCCGTTTATGTCAGATACCGGCACGGCACACTGGCATTGCAAGTCTTTGCATACAGCTTATTGGTCTAGTGATGAGTGCAGCTCTCACACTACATCTAATACTTCATCTCAACAGTATAACAATATCCAGAAACATTAAGCAACAATTAAAACGACCTGCAGCAACATATACTATGACTCTCATCAATATAACAAAGGTTTGTGATGTACCTAGCAAACCAAAATCAATGCATATACCAACGAGCTATCCCAGCAATTTTTTTCCCTTAAACGAGAGCTCTGCAGATAAGGTGCTCGCATTCCAAAACCTTTTCATCATGGAGATTTAATGTACTTCTCAAATACAACTAAACATAATCTTTACTAACCAGTAACACTTTCTTGTCTCTCCTTGCTCTCAACTTTATCAGTTCCTACAATTACAAATCGACAAATATATTTTCTCATTGTTGCAGATGAATGTAGCAGAGATAAGCGAAAATATGAACTTGCCAGAGGAAATCATTTGGAATAGAAGTTCTGCTTCAAACGTGAGTGGAAATAGTACGAATGGTGAAATTGGACTTCAATTAGACCTTACCGAATTGATACAGATATCAACAAGCGTCTATGCTGGTAGAAGTTTCTTACCACTTTAAATTCTTCGGTCAGAGAATTTCACAAGCATGCAACATAGTGACTTTTTCAAAGGAATGTGCATTCTATGGTTACTTTCGCTTATATTATTACTAGCATCAATCAAACTCGAAGGTCTGGATTTAATCATCATGAATTCTGTGCTCTTAACCATTGCCATGATTTATGCCATTACTCATGCTCTCTTCGTCTCCATACTCTTCATATACCATGTAAGCTTGAATTCCCTTATTAGTAAACAAAATCACATTTTTTCCACAACTCAATTTATGGCAACCAGCAAGGTGCAATATAACTGAATGTAAATTGAATGCTTCACTTATATGAAATCCTTTATAAACTATACAGAAACAGATTCCATGGATCACTCTTGCCATAACAAGTACTGTTGTTCTTGGATTTGCCCTAACTTCAATTATTTGCGGTTTCGCTCTTGCCTTTAACGTCGCGTGGTATAGATACGTTGTATACGTGAACGATAATGACCAGGTTATTGCTATTTCTACTACATAATTTATTCTTTTTTCTTGCCTATCATTGGTTGATTTAATATCTATGATATCATTTACAAAGTGTAGTGCTCGTCCTAACTCACAAGTATAACTTCAGTGTATATGTCCTTCGATAGTTGCACATTTGTGCAAACAGCATCGACAACAACAACAACGGCCAACACAAGATTATAGCATCGCGGAAGCAACACGACATTCCAATTTATCACATGATAACGAATTCCCTATCCACAGTTTCAGTCGTTTATGACAATAGAGAAATTCGCACATTTCAAAACAAAAGTTATATAAATTTCCGAAAGAATAAAATGTATTCATCAAGATGAATAATCATATATGATTTGACTGTGAGATGGATTCAACAAATGTAAAAATGTTGGAATTAAACAAACAGTAGCACTAAACTGTAGGAGATGAGCTAGGTAATTAAAGGAAAGTGTTTCCGCTGAGCAATTTTTTGTTGTCAAGGTTCCAAAAGAACGATACTAAATGTTGCTGTGGTGACTGGATTTGCGAAATCACCACCCAGTGGTGATACTCTGAAATAAGCACCAATACCAATTTGTACGAATAACAGCATTGTAAAAATTCCAAATAATTCTCAAAAATTTCTCTTGATGGGCGTGAGACTCATACATAAGTTAACGGATAATATGAATCGCACTACGCAAAGGATCAATCACTCATGTGAAATTAGGATTTTGTTCCAGTAAACGAAAAAATGTAAATCGTAAAGGTAAGGTAAATAAGTGTTCAATCCCAGTAAACTTTTGGTTATTGGCTTGTGCCTTCTATCCGGAACTTAGCATCAGAAAAAGTTGTGTAAACATATCCAGAATATAATTTGGAAAAACACCATTCTTTTCCAATGAATGACAAAACTTACGCTCCTACAATCGCAACAGACTTTTCACTCTTTGGACTTCCTAGGCATTGAATGAAGCCAAAACATGCTGCAAAATATGCGAGATAACCGAAATCATCTGGCATCTCATGCAAATGCCCTATAAAGCGATTTTCAACAGTTTTTGAAACTAAATGGAATCTTTTTGAATAATATCTATTCACGTAAGAAAATATTTGAAAATCGGAGCATGCATTTCTGTTACAAGCAGAGCAGTGCACAAATCAAAGAACTACCAGAAATTCCTCAAAGTGCTTAGTTCAAAGTGATGAAGAATCAGTCATCATTGAAACGTTGTGCCTCATGTCTCAAAAATATTCAGCTAACAAGTCCCAATTTAAATTGAAGGTTCGTGTGCTGCTAAGGGTACATTAAATCTACATGGAACGAATGTCGTACTTATCATGATTGATGTCGTTTTACCATTTACTTCCATTGTCGACTTCGAAACATTCGCAGTATCTGAGGAAAAAATCACTTTCCTAGAGCGAAATCCTTGGAACAATACCCAATGAGTCACTCTATGGCAGTAAAGTGCAGAGAGAGGATATTCCAGTTCGTGACCGTGATCCTAGCTTAAGTGCAATTTCCCGTTCTTATTTCAGTTACAAAGATTCATCAAAATCACTATCAATTTTTTGTATACTATACATCATGTAACATTTCTAATGAACTGAAGAAAATCAAAAAAACACAGTTTCTTATACATTTCACGTTCACAGCAACCAGCATCCTATGTTAATAACGTCTGAATTAGAAATTTTCGAAAGAGACTGCGATATTAGAATTTTATCGCAGCCAAAGGCATCTAAAAGCACATATATCAACCACAATGTCCTTTAAATAATCGCTAGAAACTAACAAGAAAAAACTATTCTGTGACAAACAAAAAGAAAATCAACAATAAATTTAGACAATTTGCCAGAAGACAGCAACTGAACTGACTCAGAATGTACCAAAAAGATAATATAAAAACATGACTGACGAGTGATAATAGAAAATACACTGCTTACCATAACTGTGTACTGTCCCGTTAGTGCTAGAAAAGTGACAGTGCAACACGCAGTTGGCGGAAACATGATATAGTACCTAATAATAATATTTTCATGGACGTAGCCTAAATTAAATAAGTATGCTCTACAAGTAACGACGTGTAACATCTTTGCTTGACCATAGTCAAATATGGTACAAATAAATAATGAAACTCAACACGATGAATTTAAGAAGTTGCAGTTCAAATCAGTTTAACATTTCCAAGGGAGGTAAAAAAAAATATTCACCGGAAATGTCGGGACCAGTAACGTGGTCATTAATCTTCAGTTTTTGGTTCGGTTCAAAATCTTGTTCTAAATCATGGGATAAAACATTTACACTGACATTTTCAAAAGAAACTAAAAACCATGGGATTGTTTG
>NW_018108207.1:155391-183234 GCF_000183805.2 Loa loa
GAACTGACTCAGAATGTACCAAAAAGATAATATAAAAACATGACTGACGAGTGATAATAGAAAATACACTGCTTACCATAACTGTGTACTGTCCCGTTAGTGCTAGAAAAGTGACAGTGCAACACGCAGTTGGCGGAAACATGATATAGTACCTAATAATAATATTTTCATGGACGTAGCCTAAATTAAATAAGTATGCTCTACAAGTAACGACGTGTAACATCTTTGCTTGACCATAGTCAAATATGGTACAAATAAATAATGAAACTCAACACGATGAATTTAAGAAGTTGCAGTTCAAATCAGTTTAACATTTCCAAGGGAGGTAAAAAAAAATAATTCACCGGAAATGTCGGGACCAGTAACGTGGTCATTAATCTTCAGTTTTTGGTTCGGTTCAAAATCTTGTTCTAAATCATGGGATAAAACATTTACACTGACATTTTCAAAAGAAACTAAAAACCATGGGATTGTTTGAAATGAATATATCTTCATTTTGCCATTAAGGATACAAAACACGAGATCAGGAGTGAGAAATCCAAGTTTATCTCACAAGTTTGACGTGATTTTTTGGTATGTATATTGACTGTGTCAAATCAACAACATTTTTCAAAAGGCATTGGATCCCATCGAAGATTGATTTCATGATACCAGGACTTAATTTCACAAACAGCGTTCTACCAGTTCTCAATATCGAGTCGCTGATTATTATTACTGCTGAAAGTCATAATGCGAAGTTTTTGCGAAAACACTTGACTTACCTTAGGTTGATACATAACGGTAACATTCAAATATGTTGTTGACCCGAACGCTAACAGGACGGACATAAATTTGAACAGTACAAACAAATCACAAATAACACAGTAGGGCTAAATAATGAGTTCGAAGGATTCAAATTCTAAATGGTTGCTTTAAGATTTAAAATTGGGAAAACTACATGTGCCCCATAAACTTAATTGTCGCATTTTCCCCTTCTAGATGAATGATTTCACAAAACATTGCAGAATTTCCAAAAACGCACTAATTCACACATGACAGACCTACCATTTTCTCTGCAGTTACTACTAAAACAATGGTCTAATTATATGTACTCCGTCATAATTGACAAATTATTCCCATGATTTCAGCACCTGACAGTTTACTTACGCTACCTATGTAACATAACCGAATAATTTCGGACCAAATGATCAAAGCTATTCGTATAAGCATGATGCTCCTATTTTGTTTAACTGTCAACGGTTCTTGATTGCTTAGTATTTGTATATTAATACCTTACAATAAATCCGCAAATTTTAGTTTTCTAGAAAGATTGTTGCGGAATTTTCCCTGTATTTTGTGGTTTCCGGTCAATTATTTCTTGCACAGTTTTAAAAGTTATATTAAAAAACATACCAGGATCAGACATGTATACAAAACCGTATGAGCTTTCTTTGGCGTCATCTATTAAATTCGAGGTAGATGACATAATAAAACGGGAATGAGATTCCTCAAGATGAAAGTTCTTAAATGTGGTAAAGTTCATTGGAAAGTGAAGTCACTCCACAACGAAACTGAAATACTCTTTTTACGGCCAGTTCAGAAAAACAGGATAAAGTGGCAAAAAGAACGACTGGATCAATGTGAAATGTCAGCAATTCCATAAACGATCCACCGCGAATGTTACTTTGCTCCGTAGAACCCACGCAACACCAGGAAAAACGCGTAACTGTCAGTTCATTAAAGAGCAAAAAGTTCATCATATGGATATCAATGAACAACTACTTAAGACCGCATTTGCCTGATCTGTAACATTACGCTGTTTTTCGTGACATGATATCTGGAATGTTATGAATGATTACATTCTCCTCCACATTTCGATACAAAAGGTTAACAGTTATTTACTTCTCCAGAAAATGTTCCTACCACTGTATTACATCTAGTCGTCCTATTAGTGTGCATATTCATAGGGCCAGAAGATTAGGCGATGCTTTCGTGACTGTATAGCAAGACATCTTAAGCATGCAACTTTCCTTCCGTTTCATTGCTTATTCTCTCTTTCCTTCACTTCAGATGTTTACTTTTATGCTTGGAAGCTTCTTAATTGCTTGACCTTCCAGCTATTTTTATGGCTAGTCAAATTCATATAAAAGACAACAATACATGTGAAAATCCCTCCTTCTTCTTAAAGGGAAACATCTACCTAGCTGCTTATCCGCTCCCTACAATTATCACGCGTTTGGATTACACTGCCCCTTAGCAACGCTCATTTCTGTCATTAAAAATTACACAGCCCAAGTTCTGGAACCTTTTTCACTATCTCTTCCATTTATTCGTTCATAACCGAAGACTGTTTGGTCATTAAGCAGCTCATCCTCAGTTCGTCTAGGATGCAGCTATTAATGTGTCTATGATGTTGAACTATTTAGTTCAATTTCGGCATTTGGTTGGATCGTCGAAAATCATTTAACCAACACATTTTCATGGCTTGCTCGAAGTTTTTAGGAAGTTTGAGTAGTGTACCTCGATATTACTCACAGCCACAAATTCCCATCTTCGATTCGATGTACAATGGAATTACACGGAAATATTTTTGACAATAAATATTTTCTTACAATCCATTTTTTATAATCATCTCTCAGTAACAATGTTACTGGAGAGGTATTTCAGTCTACTTATTTGATCAAAAAGCTATTAGGCTTCTAACACATGCTGGCATTAAATTCGGTTATATGAGTCACTTACTGATTTGTTACATGACAATGACGGTTTATGGGTTACCTAAAAATAAGACGACTATAATAATAGAAATCTGCAATTTTGAATGATGTATGCTTATTACCCTCATTCAGGAAGTCCCTTCCAAATCTAATCGCTTACTACTTCCTTGTAACCAGCAATTATATACTTTGGTGCCATATCAAGAACTTTTTTCCGCAGTGATGTCTATTGTAAAGATTATAATCTGAAGCTTATTATATGTACGACGAATTTTAAAACAACGGTCCCTTCTTTCTCCATCTATTTATTCTTCTTCAAGTTTAGAATATTCTGAAAGTACAGTAGCGACGATTTCATTGCTATGGTTATGTTTCGTAAGGTTTTGGCTGTTTCAAATGATTATGGATCATCTAAATGAATTCACTTTCAGATTTTTCCCGAACTTTCTCACTTTTCATGCCAGTTAAAGATTTAACTCCTATTCTCCCATTTTCTGTAGCTCCTATCTCTAACACATTCTTTCTTATGTGCTAGCCGTACCTTCTTCTAAACTTCATTGATCGTTGCTGTAGAATCCAACCATATAATAGCGTTGCGGTGGCTCTTTCTAAGCTATGAAAAGTCATTACGGACAAGAAAGTCGCAGTAATAAGTTGTGAGAGGTATGCGTTTGGATACAGAGGAAATGCTTTGATTCCTTTCATGATTGGACTAGCATTACAATCATAATCTATACTACCATGATACATCCTGTGTCTCAGGAATTTATTGATAATTTTGATAGTTGGAATATGAAATGTGCAAAGCCCCTTCAATAGACCAGAGAACACCAGTATCCTGACGGATGACCTATCCATCACTCTAGCTCTACCACTTCATATTAAGCACAGGAACAGAAATGTTACATATCTTGTAAATATTTTGAAGAGGAATGCATTGAATGTTCCATAAAAAGAGTGCAAAGGAAGCAATGGTCAAACAATATCTGCTTTAATGCAACTTCAGTTGAGCTTCAGTGCAGATTGTTATGTGTTAATCTATTATTCATTTTTTCCATATTTAGGGTTAATTGATGTCTACAACAAGTGCTGGCGCTAAATTTGTCAGCTTGCACAATTATCAAGGGCAGGCAAAAAGAAAGGACAAATCACAGAATAGTGTTGTTGAAGCAGATAGCAATAGTTCAGTTCAAAATGATTCCACTAACTCAATTGATCATAGTGGATACTATACGGGTAAGTCATGCCTTCAGCTTCTATTAATATAGTTTGTGATTTAAACTGCTACCAATTACTGTGAGAAGAAAATGATTACATTAGATATACTCGGAATTTAGAAGTACAATCGGTTTCTAAACTTCTATTTCGAATTTCTGTGGGAAATATAAACCTTGTTATAACACTTCCAAATACGTTCTTGAAGTTTTAGCAAAACATGATTCGCCAATGCATCCAAGCACATCAGGGGAAGTATACAATCGTCGTCAAATGCTAAGAAACATATATTCCGCGAAACTGTCCGCTCCAGCAACATCTACCACATATCGCCTTAAACCGCCATCCTTCCCTCTCTTACCACTAAAACTGTTGGAAAAACGACCACTCCATGGTATACTTCTTTCCAAAACCTGTTTTACTATTATCTAAATTGCATCTCTTTTCGCCAGGATAGCTATAATAGTATAACAATTCTATAACAGTCCCATCTTTTCCACACTTCCACATTGATGGAGGGCTAGTATAATGTTGTAGCATTGTCGGGATGCAGCAGTACCGAAATGGTGAAGAATTTTAAAATGAATAACTTGTTCTTTGCAGTATCATCACAATTCGATCAAGGTAGAACGGCGCAGCAAGAACAAATCGATAATTTGCGAGAAGAGCTATACGGAATAAAGCGAGTAAGTGAGCTAACCTACAATCAACAACTCATATATAGCCAGAGTGACATAGGAAAATTCGTGGAAAATATGAGAAAGTGGGGTTTTACATTTAATATCGCTGATGTTCTTCAAAAATTATGCACTTTGAAGGCATTAATTCAAAAAGATTATGGCTGTATCAGAAAAACTGTGGGATTAAACTGCGAGGATTAGATATGTATATATAATATTGTCATTGGAAATTTGTGTCAGGAATGCTCATCAATTAATCTTTTTTCCTCGGCATAAATTTATTGATATTTCAGAATCACGCTGCTATGTTAAAAGAAAATGTTGTATTAAAAACGCGTTTAAAACGTTCAAGTAACGAAATAGTAAAGAAAGATCGTCAATTGCAGAATTTGTTGTTCATTCAGGTGTGCTATTCACCCAGTCTCGCATTGCTTTATGAGCTTCTATCCTATCAACCTCGTAATTTTCTTAATGAATCCGTGAACTTGTCTTTGTCAAACTACTTTACTTTTATATTCATAGCCATCTTTTGGGCACTTGAGATATTCAGTATTGTTATAGTTTAGTCTAAAGGTTCATCCGTTGACCAGCGAGGAAACATGCTAGCAATGAAGCAGAAAATTCTAATGCTGGAATCGCTTCTGAAAGAAAAGACCAACGAAATAAGGTTTTCATTGTTTTGTGTTTAGCGCTCAGTTTCAACGTAATGAAGTATTTATTTGAAGAGTGTGTATTTCGTGACTATGATTTCAGTCGATTGAAACATGATCGTGAAGCAATAAGGATATCAGATCTGGAACATATTGCAGCTCTCCAAGCAGAATGCAACAATTTGAAACGTTATCTCACCTATTTCACTCCTCCACTCAGGCCAGCAATACCTTTGCTTTTTTATTATTTCTAAAAATATCTATCATTTGTTGGATTTTGTATGACAAACATTTATAATTCGTATCAGACCATGAAAATTTACTTACTTATCTCTTTTCAGCAAAATACGGGCTGATGTGCGACGTTTCCCGAAAAGACAAAGAACAGTTACTGAAAGCGATAGTGCTAGAAAACTGAAGGAAGCAGTCAACTTTCTGGAAAAAGAAAATGATAGGATGCGTACAAAACTACAAATTTTCTTTAGCTGCTCAAGTTGTTCACCTGATGGTAAGCCTGAGTTAAAATTTGATGGGATTGCACATTAAAATGCCAGTTTAATTATGTGGCGCTATGAATGCACTCTACCAATTTTTCTGTTCATTCATGCATATACGATCATGAAGAATTTTACCAAAGATGAGAATTCGGAATTTTTAATATGGATAGATCGGACTATGATTTCTAAATGTTCGAAAAACTTTGCATATTTTTTTGTGTCCTTCTGGCTTTCTTATTCAAGTACATGAAGCATATGCAGTCGGAGAGAAACCTGAGGATTTATTTTGAAAAATAAGTAATTCTGCTTGAATTAATTTGGGAACTAATGTATCGTCATTAATCTTTTTCACGCAAAGTCATGTGCGTTTTTTGAATCCCTTTGTTTCTTTCACTCTTGGATGCGTTTTAAAATACTGTTTAACTACCTAACTTTTCGACATTCATTAGCCACAATAACAATAAAATCTAAAATGTCGCAGATATAGTGGTGTTTGGGAAGTATTTGATGTATGATATGGATTAGAGAATAGGATTTGTTATGTTATATAGAATTTGCTGACGGAGATCAAAGAAAGTTTTTTCAGCGCAAGAGGCGCCACCAAGTTTTTCGTAGCATATATATTGTTTTTTACTTGGCACAGAGTAATGTGTTTTACAAATCATTGATCGCAATTATTTAGTTATATTGTAAGAAGGTATTCTGTTTTAAATTATTTATTTTGTCCTAGTATTTGTTCATAATTTGTGTTTACTAAGTTACCTGTTCGTTGCGCAGATATCTCCTTCCTTCTCAGTTTTGGCAAAATCTTCCTCTAAAATGATGATAAAACTGGATTTGATTCTATTTATTTTAATACCGTCTACGAAGTTACTTTAGATCGATAACTTGTTTTCCGGGAAATCGTGAATAGAATGATCCGGAATTTGTGTTCGAGGAAAGTTTTCTATGAGACAGATAAAGTTTGTAAAGAAGAGATTTTTCGTTCAGAGAAATGAGAAAATTTCAGTCCAAAGGGAAAAATAAGTTGACAAAGAACGACAGAAAAACAACCGTAGAGCTAGAAATGGACGATCCAGGCAAAAGAATACTTTGTCATTGTTCGACCAAAAAGCGAAACATGAATTCAAAAAAATGTTTAGTTTCAAACTCCAACCTATGAACTTCATAAACTTTATTCAGGAACTCTATTCCGAGTTTACTTTAAAAATTCTTGCAGTGTTATCTTCATTTGAGCGTGAGGAACTTATTGCGTTGATTGTTCATCTGAAAAATGAACTACGAAAGAAAGATAGGCGGAAAAACAATTGTAATACCAAGGGTGGACGGTCCAGGGAGGAGGATACTTCACCAGTGTGCGACCAGAAATTAGTGCCAGTGAAGCATGAATTCGAAAAGTCTGTAAAACAGCTGAAGACTAAGAAGTAAGTGAAAATTTTAAATTTCTTTTCCAGAAAGATTAGGTCTAACTGTTGCATTTGTCTGAACATTTTTATGAAGTGACGAGAGTAGCCGAAACTAACATTTATTTATTTATAGTATGACGGAAGATTAAACAAAAAAATATGAATCTCTCTGAGGATGGTTTTGCAGTCTGCCTTATTGATTTTTACCTTTTATGTCTTATTTAGAATTAGTTATAAAAAGTAGAAATTAGAAGTGGAGCAATTATTCAATATTTCAGTAAACTGACAGTACTGAGTAATGGAACTGAAAAAGAGCTGAGAGCAAAAATAATAAAAATTTGTGCTGATGATGAGGTACAGAGAACAACAGTAAGTACAGTGAAAATGACAGAATCGCCAAAAGTTGCGGCATCGGTTGAAAAATCGGAACCAAATGCTGATGATTGCGAAAGTGGTGATAATTCTGCAAGGTTTAACCATAACTGACCAAATCTTTCATTCTCTTTTAAGCTGATATTTTACAGTGCTTCCAAAAACTTGAAAAGACATCATATTTTCAAAAGCTTACTATATCCTATATATATATTTATCAATCATCTGAAATTAACAAAATCTAGTTAATAATTCATTCCAGTACACAACTCGAAATAACGGTTGGCACAAAAATAGGAAATTTAACCGAAGGACAAGCATATTCATTCGGTGGAACAGAAAATGTGTTGGGACGGCCAGAAGATGAAGACAGAGTATCTGAACAAAAGGAACATGTATCTGAAACAATGCAAAGAAAATGGGAAAAATATGAAGATAGTGAAGATCGAGCTGATGAACATCCAATGGTTGAGGATAATAAAGATGAATGTATAGAAATATCCAACGATGTTGCAGATGATAAATTTATAAAAGGGAACGTAAATGATTGTAGTGAAGTTCAAGAATGTAGTGAGGAAGAGGAGCCTACAAGTGATACACAACAACAACTGGAAAAGATGACATCCATGAAGAAAATAGGACAAGAGGATGAAATAAGATTCGGAAATGCGGAAAGAGGAAAACTGAAAAAAAATGAGGTGGGCAAATTTGCAAATGACAGTTTTAAGTCATTAAAAGTAGTTTAAAAAAACATAATGATTTGAGTTTTCTCTGTTGATCACATTCAAGTGAACACATTTTATTTATACATTCTATGAATAGTAAACATAGAACATAATTTTTAAAATAGGTTCTTCTTCCTAGGGAAAGGCGGAGATTGTTCATTGAAAACATTTACCACTAAAGAGTGTACTATTTCAGGTTACGTCTAATTTCGTCTCCCGATCGATATTACGAACAACGTCAGCGCATCTGAAACGTTTAGAACTTTTAATTGCTAAAACCAGTTCCTGTTCATCGTCCCCATGATGCTCTATTTTTGACTGTACCGCAAATGGAAGAAATCATTTTGATGGCGTCGGTAAAGATAGCGATAATCAATCATATCAATTATAGTATATCTGTAGTTAATTATTGAGAGTATGAATATTTTTACTGAATTCGGTGCATTTTAGCTGATTGCTAACAATATTATCTGGAGATTTGATTGCGGATATCAAACTCGAAATTTTCATCTGCCATATCAGGGCATATTTTTGTAGAAATAGTCCTACGAAACATTGCAATTATATATCATGAATTAGAGTTTGCAAATTTAGGTGAAGACAACGACTAAAGTGTGGTTTTAGTGTCTATTCATATCGATTTCATTGTTTACGTGTAGTTGGCTTGGCTATGAAAACTTCGGTGGGAAAAGCCAGTGGGGAAAGAAAATATTCCAACCACCGATTAATTAATTAACGATTGAACAAAACAAAACGAAGCACTTCTACTAACATTTCCTGCTACTTATGTATGATATTTAGTCATACCGTCACTGAAAAGAATTCTGGATTAAGTCATCAGTAAATTTTTGAGTCTACTAGCTTATGACTAGTTTCGAACTGATTCTGATCACAATAACACCTTGAAATCAATTATTTCCAAAGTCGGAAGTTAATGCCAACAAATTCGACACTTCACTACGGTTGTTGTTTTGGGAATTTATAGGCACAGTCGGATTTTAATAAATTCTGATTTCATTTGAATGCTTCATTTCACATCTAACCCATTTTAACCTGTAACTTTAAACGGTAAGAAATATCCTTCATTCTGGAATTCAGAAAATTAATTGATTAGAAGAGCTGGAAAAGCGTGCCTATCAATTACTACAGACTATTATACTTCTGAAGTGTTTTTAATGACAAAAAAAATCTAGTTAATATCATTCGAAGTTATTTTATTAGTTATGCCAGAAATTTAAGCATTACCGTATCTACTGTGTTCAGACTATATATTTCCCAAATTGTGTATTTTCAGTTAGTTTATACAGGGTGTTTGTAGATAAAACATTCAAATCCTGACCTACTTTTATGGAATTTTCGGTTTAGAATATTTTCAAGAAAATATTTAATAAGAGACAACAATTGGCTCATGAATTGTGGGTGGCAACTAAAAATACTTTTCAAT
Organism: Loa loa; assembly: GCF_000183805.2. Lineage (NCBI taxonomy): Eukaryota > Metazoa > Nematoda > Chromadorea > Rhabditida > Onchocercidae > Loa > Loa loa. The sequence goes on from NW_018108207.1 coordinate 165,077, forward strand.
TGCTGCTATCATTTCTGTAAAAAATTTATTGCTTAAGGAAAGTTGTATTGACAAATTTTATCGTGCTCTATAAAAGTTATTGGTGCCATGGTTTGGTGTCTCATCTTCCAGTGTGACACGCTTTTCATTCCGAGATGCTGAGTTTTTCTCTTACCAGACGAGAGTAGGAAATTGAGCCAAAAAATTGCAGCTAGAAAACTGGACTTGTATAAACTTTGAACAAAAAGTATGAAGTACTGCCTAGTTAGTTACACTACTGTCTTTTTGTTTCATATAGATTTGCGTACTTATGAAGTCCTTGGAACGACTAAATGAATACTTATCGTTAAATCCTGGGATTCTTCAGCAACAACAACAATGTATTTCTTCTAGTTCATCATTTTTAGAGGACTGTATGCTATAATTTTTCGAACTTTGACTATTTCGAAGTTCCCTATTTTTAAATGCGTTTAGCACCAGAAAATGAAACGTTAGGGAAACTGACATTCCCTTATGGGTCTCGTAAATTACTATTATAATTTATCATTTTTCCAAACAAAGAATGATGGAAATGTTCTAACAGCGGCAAAGCAGAAACTTCTATGTCTGGTACGATCTACTGGATTCACTTAGTACGCGTGATTTTTGTCCTTAGAAATGCTCCTTGAGAGATAATATCAGAAAACACGCATTGCAAAGCTTGTAATCTATTACGCGCTTAGACTCTCTAATTTTATGTATTTGAAGGGTTCTCTATGAATGGAACATTACGGTAAGTGATGAGTGGTCGTTCTATTTTCATGTAAACCTACATTAAAAAACTGATGAAAACAACAAAACTAATTTTGGAACGAAATGAAAGAAAAGATCAGAGTTTAATCGTTTAATAAAGGAAACATAGAAATGAGAACAATAAAATGTCCTCGAAACGGCAAACAGGTAAATCTTGTGAAATGTTGAAGAAAAATTGAAAAATTAGTTGAAGAATCTGAAATTAAAGCTTGAAAAAGCAACGTGTCATCTCATATCACCGTTCTTACATGTGATGAGGGTTGTCAAAGAAGATTATTTATGATCTGCATATACATAACTTCGCACGGAAAAAATAAAACTAAAAATTGCAAGAAATGCGAGGCACGTTTTTCTCCTCTTATTTTCAGATATTAAAAAATGCTTTAGGATTTCATTAAAAGTCATTCTAGACCTTTGGTGTTATACTTTTTGGAAATCGAAAACAAATGATGGGAAAAAAGCTTCAAAGTCATTACACCGGGACGGTTAAAAAACGACTTGGAAATGTATATAACAAGGCTTTGATTAATTTGCATGGAAGTTCTTTCATCGAAGTGTTACTTTTGTCGGTATTTCATACAATCAAAATAGTTGTAAGGCTGGCTTCAAAAGTTTTAAATCACAAAGTATAGAGTATGCGATACAGCGAAACAATATTCTGAGGAATTCAGCTGCAAGAAAGAATGGAATGTTGGTGACAAACCAGCAAACGACAGCCACACATGATTTAGTTTCGCTGCAAGTTATAATTTATTTCACGGTATCTCATTTCTTCCTTCACAAGGACTGCAACCTTCATAATATTTAGCGGAACAGTGTTCCACGTAATCTTTCCCTGCAAAAATATACAGATGATGGAAGTATGTGAAATATTCCAATTAATTTGAATCTTGCAGCTCTTTAATTTTCTCAAATTAGTGTCTAGGAATGTCAGGAAGAGAAATTTACAACTAATTTTGTTAAATACGTAGTTCACTTTCCCGTGCAATCTTCTGCGATAGAAAAAAAAAAAGAAAACTAGCCAGTGTTGTCTTGTTTAACGTCTTTTGTTTCGTTTCTCTTCTTTAGCGTAATCAAATTTTTTATATCAGTCTTTTCATTAAGCCTCCTTATTCGCTTCCGAAATAGAGATTTCCCAAGTTCAGTGATGTTCTGTGGCTTAAGATAATCTGTTTATTATTTTATAGTCTTTTACCCAATAACTTGATCCGAAATGTTGTGGCCAAAAAACTATAAGCCAATTTGTGTACATTTAAATTACCTGATAATTTTCACACAAAATAAAATAACCATCACGGAATTCAGAATAAAAGCTCAGCACGCTAATAAAGTCTTTCTTATTTGCCAAAATGCCAGGCAACTAATCATACAAGAAAAACATGGACAAATCTGTTCTTTCTATCGCACTTTTCTGTTATTTATGTTTGTAAAACCAATTCATAACCATTTACTAGCAAACTGTCGGAGTTAAAGCTTCTTCAGAGTTAGATTTATGATGCTTCATGACACTCGAGATACTTTCGTGTAAATGAAATTCGAGAAATTTAAAATCTATACCGGAGGACGAAATTTGATCAATGGTTCTGTCCGATTTATATAAAAGTCCTTTAAGTCCTTATCCAACTTCGGACTGATTCTAAATAAATCACATCAAATTTAAATTTAAAGCTTTAAATTAATAGCAAATACTGAACGCAGGTATTCCTGCATTAACTAGAATACTGTTCAAATAAATTTTTCCGAATTATTTTTATTATTGGCCTATAACATAAAAAAAAAAAAAAACCTCTGCCAGGTAATCCCTGCGTCAGTCATCATGAAATTGCACTGGGTAGGCATCACCAGCCTCATTATATTCCAAAAGGGACTTAGCAGTATCGAATTATGGATTCGATATATTGGTCTTATCATTACTTCCTGCAACGATAGATTACCTATTTTGTTCGTCATCTATTGCACTATAATGAAGTTCATACAGATTTTCTGCCTTTAAATTTCGTAAGATCGTCTTAGAAGACATAGTTCCAGACGTCTCGCGAGATACATACCATCAAATGCATTCAAACATTCACCACTTGAATATGAAAGCCGTCAGTTAAGCTTACCATAAACAAATTACCTCCAATACCATGACAGCGCGCATTATATTTTGTTTTTAAACAAAGGAAATAGCATTCTACGATCCTGAAATATAACAAATTAGACATGGAATTATACTACTATCCTATATTCGAAATTTGCAACATGTTAGAACGTATCGCTCAATATTCAGCAGAAGGCTCTCTTTGTCACATGACCATATATGAACAATGCGTCAGTCAAACATTACTAGCAGTATGGTTATCGTTTAATCCCGAGAAGGAAAACAGTAAATAGTCTTGAAATAAAGTAGTCACTGCTCACAAATAAACCGAAAGTAGGCACTTCATACTGTTTGTTCACCGGTAATATATTAAGAGTTATGTAGAGAGAATTTCGTTTATCAACCTAGTGGAAATCTATCTCTGTTATGGATTTGTTAACCGGAAAGAGGCTGCAATGATAGGATTAACCAATTAATCCATACCTCGAGAAACAGTGATAGTTTATAATGAATACATATACAAACACAAAAACTGACGAGCAAGCTTCAGAAGTAATTTTACGAAGGAAGCCGATATTAACGCGTGGCGGTGCGCCATTTTCTTCGGTACGGAAAAAAGTGGTGGATTGCATTATCAAATGAATGAACCAGCCAGCCATCAATTTATGAGCTTTACATTTCTCTTCACAGTCTGCAAAATTTTGACATAACTCTCACTAAATCAAGCAAACACATTTCAAGAAACTGGCGGCGAAATTGACCACTTTATTGAATCAACGAAAATTCAATAATGAAATATCGAACCTTTAGTAACAACCTGTGCATGTAGATCCATACATTCCATCAAGTCCCGGAAGGCTTCAATAAATTTTAAAAATAAATAAAGCAATACATGAATGATGAAACAAATAGATAAGGCGAGTGTTTTCAGAAATGACACGTTGGTACCTATTTGATAACTTTATGGAAGACCTATAAATCAAAAATATTCTGGGAAAAATAACCGGCAGGATGTTCGACGCACATATACTTAAAGCCATCCATAAATAAGGGAAACAAATAATTTGGCTGACACTTCTTTATACGATCCATACATTCATATACTTCGCGAAATTTCCTAAAATAATTTCTGGACAATTTCAAAAAGAAAAATGTGATTCATTTTTATAGTTCTTACAAGTAGTTAATCTCTTACTCGCACGTATTCACTAAACGTTCGTAGTTGTTCCCAGAAACAAAACTTGCGCGTAGCGTAAGGAGGAGAGGTTTCAAACAGCCTGAAATGAGTATACAAAATTGATGCAAAGTAAAAAAGTAATAAAAGTAAAGGAATGCATTTGGAAGAAATACATTTATTTTACCTTCTGCGCAATTTGGATGAAACTCAGGCACTCTTGCAAGATCACTGATTGAATACTTTTCTGAATCTAAATGAGTTTAACAAATTCTTATTTTCTCCTGCAAAAACTACTTGTTGTTCAATCAGGTAAAACAATCCCTGTGCATATCATTGCACTGATCACTCAAAACAACAAATTCATTCACCGTTTACTCCTTGTTGTATAACGATAGGTATCAGAAGAAATAAGGCAACATTATGAATATACATCTCTATCATTTCTTCTCTTTTACCTGTTTAGACTTCTCCTAAAATAAAAACAATATACGCACTTTTCTCAATAACTTGCCCTCTATTATGGCTCTATAATTAGGAACTGATGTGCTTTTGACACTTATGATCCACTCCTCAAAACACTGGTGTAAAATATAATACAAGGCAGAAGGCGATGACAGCGGAATCCAGCGTTCCTGATATCTTCGCGTCTCCTAAGTCTACTATTCAAACACAGAAACTCAATGATGCATACTGACGATTGTTACAAGATGATACGTAGTTGATCCATATTTTACTAATTGTTTGGAAAAATTCTAACAAATTGTGAAAAATCTCTAGGGAAAGGTTAAGCTTTATGGGCATGAAATCGATGATTTGAACCTGAGGCAGTTAATTAACAATGAACCGATTGATCAATGATGAACATATAACAGTAAGCAGGTTAAATACTAACCGCCATTATTATATTCCGAAATATTCTTTATAACGATATCTATGGGGCAGGAATTGGTAGATCTTGTTTTAACGCTTACTGCATCGTGGATCATGGAGGAAGTAACTTGATGGATACCAACTTACTCAGGGAGCAAAACTTCACCAACTTAGTGGATGTTTCGGGAAGATATATGCAACTATATGATACTCAAACCCTCCATATGCAACTAACCACTGACCGTCAATTAAACTATTTATTTATTGTTTTGCAACTTTCTTATTTTATTTTTTGTTAAATCATCACTGTCTTCTGACATTTCAGTATGAGAATAAATTAATGTATGCGATATCAGGAATATGATTGTGGGTTATTGATCCGCATATACGTGCCATAACTGTTTTACTTCCATATTGCAATCTGGTGTTTATACCCATACTTTCTATAGGAGAAAAAACTGATTATCCGGTCTTCTCGTTACAACAGATACATTATACTGCGTGAGCAACGCTTCTGAGCATCAACGCTGATAAGCTTTTCTTTTAAAAGTATGTGTTGAAGTACAAATCATGAAGAGACAGTACCAAAGGAAGGAGTGAGGGAGGGAGTAGTTAATAACGATCTGTTAGAATAGCAATAATATGTTGATAAACGGTGGATTAATTAGCTTTCTTACTGAACGGAAAGAAAAACAATTAATGTATATGTGAAGCAAATGCACTGTACAGATATGTGGGACTTAGATGCTAACAATTCATGTAAAGAAAAGTGAAGAAGTCCACACTGAATCAACATGCAATGAGAAGAGTAAACATGAATCGACCACTTCATAAAGGTCAACATCTGAGAGAATTTGCTTCGCTGTTATGCGTACTGTTTACAAGTTTTAAGAATACTGCATGTCTAAATTGTATGAACGCGTCCAGTCGGCATACGAGAAAGGACAGTAAAATATGGGGAACAATATTTTTGTACACTGTTTATACCTACAGTATTAGGAAGTCTTTTTTTATATTTACAATGAGGGTAAGAAGGCATCCAACAACAATCCATGATTGGAAAGAAGATCCTGCATAAATCAATCAATCTAGAGGATCTTCAAAACACTACCAAAAGCATTAGCTGTAACTAACAAAAAGATTTAAATCTTGGTAATACTACTTTGCTCCATTGTTTTCCAGATATTTAGGGCTTTTTTAGCATTTCCAGATTGAACTGGTGAAATTTCTAGATCACGACGATATCGGCATCCCATTTGGTCATTTTTTTCTTTATTCACTCGTGTTTCTAACTGCAGTTTAAGCCAACCGAAACTGAAGTTCTCCTGGTCCTTTAAGTCAACTATCTGCAATAGTATTTAATCTGCGGTATCTCATTGAAAAATAATGGTAAAACAAGCTAGTATATTCTTATTATTGTGATAAATAAGCATCCTTTTTTCTAGAAATTAGTGAAGGCAGAAAATTAGATACATAATGCAATCGAAATAATCAGTTTTACATCCAGAATGTCGTATAAACTGGTTATTCAGTTATGTGTCTAACATCATCTAAGTAATATAGATTTTGGGGATTCGTAAAAGGTAAGAAATCTCGTTTGAATCGGGAAAAAATCCGAAAGGAACAAACCGAAATACTACACTGAGATTTATCCCTTTGGTCGCTGAGAACGGCATGATCATCAACAGCTTTTTGGCATGTACGTATCGATCTTTTTTCTTTATCCTCAGCCAAATTTATTTCTGATTTCATTCTTACCAGCAAATTTCTCGAGCAACTATTTTTCCGAGAAACTTTTCGTTTTACTGCGTCATACATTAGAGTTTTATAGCTGGGGAAAACTTTTACTGATTCCTGAATACATGATACGGTATCCTGAATCAAGTGCATTGCTCCATCTATTGAATTCGATAACTTATTTTGTTCGGAAGCTATAGTTTCTCCGTTGTTGAGGGCAGAACTGGTAATCTCTATCTCTGATCCGTTTTTGTCTTGTGGCTTCTTTATTTTCGATTCTCCTAAGGTTTTTTTCTGATCTGAAATTCCTGCAGCTTTTGAAGGTTTTTTGGAAGTGATGCACTGTAATAGTTCGTCAGCATGAATCTCCTCAGTGTGCTTCGTCGTAGTTGTCAAGTCTACTGAAAGCGACTGTAAAACTGAGATTGGTTTTTGAATTTCACTTTTGTTTTCTTCGACGGATTTCATCTGCTTTGCTTTGTAAGGTAAATGAGAGCTGCCAGGTGTTGCGATCAATTCCGTTAAACCTTTCTTTAGTTTTTCGACACTTTTTTTCATCTTTTTTTTACCAGAAAGATCGTGATGTTCAATAAATTCTCGAGAATCTCCCAATTGAACCAGATTCTGTGCAGCATCCTTAATATTAGGATTTCTGTCAACAATTTCAGCCTTATTTTTCTTTCGCTTAGGTACGTTTTGATTGTTTGCATTTCCCGTAACTTCTTTCTTTGCAGCACATCTTTCTTCTGAAAGACGTAACTCTGGAAATAAAGCCCTCTTTTCATTGACAGCTTCATTTTTTTTGTCACTATTGCTTTTCGTATTATTTGGCTGTTTCACTGTCGCACTCAAGGAATTCAATGAAGAATCATTCTGTAATTCGTTCAGTTTCATCCAACTTTTTGTTTTTCTACTTATGATGCTCGAATCACACTGAATCGGTGTCTTCTGCGATGTCAACAAAGCGTGAATTTGCACTGCCTTGACCAGCATAACACTTCCCGCTGGCTTTTCAACCCCTTCCACCATTTCCTGATTTCTCGTAAATCCCATCGTGTCTTTTTTCTGGTTCTTTGTTTCACTTCGTACATGGCTAGTTTTTGCTACCGGTATGGCATGAGTATTTCGCTCTGCTGTTGTCTGATCAATTTTTTTGATGGGTCTTAATTCTAAAGGCACTAAACTCGAGACAGTGATCTTTTTCCTTGACCAATCTGTTCCTTTCTTAGCATTTAATGCCGGATTTATTTCCATTTTTTTTGTTCCCGTTAGGCTCATCCCTTCAATTTCCACTTTATCTTGTTCGACAATATTTACTCTTTGATTCGGAAAGCTCTTACTGCCTTCCTCTTGCTTTACAGCTGCAATCTCGTTCGTGTCAACTTGCTTTCGATCTGCAGAACCACGTCGATGAAGTTCAATCAAATTTTTCATCCGTTTCTTTTCTTCTTCCGGTGCTCGATAAAGCTTTACACAGCTGCTATCATTTTCATGAGTTACAACTAATGATGATTTTCTGGATGAAGACTTCTCCACATCTCGGAACGTTCTTACTGGACGAGAAGGTCGGCGCTCGAAATGCCTTCTCTCCTGTTCAGCTTTTTCACTAAACAGTGACAAAATAGCGGCTACAGAACTGCCTTTTTTATTGATTTCACTAAGCTTATTTACTGAATTGATGTGACGTGTGGATTCTTGCGCTGTTCGATTATCAGAAGATGAAACGCAATATTTTTTTGGTCCCTCTTCTGTTGTCGCCTCATTCTTATTTGTCTGGACTGATTCGGAAATCAGAGGACGTAGGTAAGCACTTTCCGCAGCAAATATGGGTTTTGAAAATTCAACGAAAGAAGCAGTAGGCTTGGTCGTTTCCAGTGTGATGCATACTTCACACATCACTGGAATAAATTTTTTTGAATCACTTACTTCACCGTATCCAGAAACTGTCTCAGCGGACTTTTTCATTTGCCTTCCTAATCCGTCGGATGCAGTTTTTAAGTGCTTGGAAACCTTTTTCGGCTTACAAGATATTTCGTCTGATTTCTCATTGTTTTTCTCTTTGTGTTTCTTTGCTCCCTTTTTCGTCTTTCCCTCATCAGTTGGTTTTGGCTTCTTCCTCCCCTCGTCAATTGCGCTTGGTTTTGGTTTCTTCTTCGGAATCTCGCTGCTTAACTTCTTTTCCTGTAAATGATCTTTTTGATCAGTTGCTAACAAACTGTCTCAAAACGTATTTCTGCGGAGAAACAAAAAGTTTACCTCAGGATGCTTTGTTGCAATTACTGGCTCCGCTCTGGAAGTGTCGAAAGTCTCCTTTACCGCAGCAGAAATTTCATTTAACGCTTTCTTCGTTTTCACATCATCCTTCGCTGGTTCTGCTATTACGGAAGCGCTGGCTTTTGATTCCGCACAGCTCCCCATAATATTTCCTATTGAAGCAGGAAGACTGTCATATATTTCGGAGATAGCAGCAGGTACTTTTCGTCTTCCGAAGCTCATCAGTGTTTGTCGTTTGAATCGAATCAAAAAAACCAGTGCCCAAGTTGCTTTCTGAAAATATTGCAGCAGCAAATGCAGCAGGAAATATGGACGAACTGGAAGTTTTTGTGAGGATTGTCATAACCAGTTATCTTCTTATTCAAATTCAACTGCTTAACATACTAGTGAACAACCAAACAAAAAACAAAAAAGGAATATTTCCTTGTGATTTCTTTATTGTCGAGTAAAATAAACTTGCAGGATAAGATATGTACTTTATTATGACAAAAAAGCTAAAGAAAGGATGATACTGCATCCAATTTAAACAGTTTATAGGATCCCATGAAACCGAAAGATATGAAAATCGAGTTGCTTCCTCATGACAACAGAACTTTATCTCGGAGGAGAATGCAATGTTTCTTGATGATCAGTTTCTCATTATCATGTGTCAGATTTTTATACAATTCTGACAACAGCAAACATTCCACTTTAATATCTTTTTAAATCCTTTCTCGACCAACAAAGTATAAAGAGGAAATAACTGTTGCTTACTCTAAAACGTTTATTTTTGAGATATGACTTCAATCCCTCCTTCGATAGCGGAGTACCATTGTTCGGTTGATTTAATATCAAATCATTTGCCGCTTTTGTTCGACTACCAACAATCCATGGATGACTTAAGCAATCCTCCGGAAGCATCCTTTGCCTGTTGTTATATTTGAATATAAATAAACAACATTACAGGTATTTGTCAAAGCAGCATTTAACAGTGTCCCTAACTCCGAAAGACCCAATAAAAACCAAAGCAAACTTCTGGTCCATTATAAGAAGTTTGGATATGAAATCTTTGGCAGCGTCGGAAATGCCTTCGAATGCTTCGTCGTCGAACTCCCATTCTCCTTTTTCGACAGCTACATAAGTATCACCCAAAGTTTCGCCCAAAAATGGTGAAATGCCTGATAACCTGCAATACGTTTGTTTAATGTCAATTGAAAAACTAGGTTCTAACTGTATTGGATGCAAAGGATTTAAAGTGAATGATGCCATATTATTCAATAAATAATGAAAAGAAGTACAGTAACGAAGATTTCAGCGCTCAAACACATATGCTAGGTTATGAAGAATAACATTTCAGTCTAACAAAATATAAGTGATGACGCCAATGCTCCACATGTCGGTGTAGAAATCGATAGGTTCAAATTTGATCACTTCCGGAGCGACGAACTCCGGCGTCCCAGCCATAAATAATAAATTCGACGAACCGTCATAAAATTGTGCAAGTCCAAAATCAATGAGTTTTATACGGTTACCCGTTTGTGAAACACACATGATATTTTCCGGCTACAATCATTATTTGCTATTAACAGATATCAGATATTACATATTTAACAAGTATAAAAAAGACTAACACTCCTCATTTGTAGTACTTATTATGACCAATGCCTAGTTCTGGATATGCATCAAAGGGAGTGTCACAATGAAATCAGGTTCACTATGGTTACAAACTCCCACTTGCGTAACTGTTTTTGAATATTAGATTTTCCGCTAAATATTTCAAATGTAGAATCTCACAAAACATTATTTTTAATCAGATGACAGTTAAAATATGCCAAGAAATAACCTTTATATCGAGATGAACAATATTTTTGCTATGAATATAGCTAACTGCTTCACATAACTGACAAACAATCATTACAACGGCCAGCTCTGTTAGAATATAGTTCTCGTCAACAACCCGATCAAATAATTCACCGCCAATTACTCTAAACTCGTATAAATTACTGAAAGTTATGAGGATGGAGAATGAGATGATAAGCAGATAACAGCAATAAACTTACATCTCCATAATTAGTACAACATCGTTGTCAGGTGTGGCGAAAGCATCGTAGATTTGCGCTATTCTGGGATGTCTTAATGTCGTCATAATAGCTACCTAAACTGTTTTATAAATCAACATACAAGAGAAAGTTTAGCCCATCTTCAAACTTAACTTACCAACAATCAACAAACCTCCCGTTCCACTTTCTCTCGATCTGCATCACGTTTTATTTTGATACGTTTTGCTGCGAGCACAAGTCCTGTTGCTTTTTCACGGCACCGATACACTTTCCCAAACTTTCCCCTTAACAAGCGCTCTTCTGATGAAGTATGATAAGACACAATATTTGAGAGGTTTCATTCGACCAAAAAAGTTTCAGGACACCCTTAACAAATATAAGAACGTCTTAGCCTCCTAAGTTTTCCATACATTTATGTTCTGTTGACAGAAATACAATTTATTAGTTTAGCATCTCAACAACCTACCACTGTGCTTTAATGCTATAATATATCAGAAAAAAACTAACTCTCCAATTTCATCCATACAGTCGTAATATTTCGAAAACTTTTCATTGGCTCGTATCCGAACAATATCCTTGATTTCAAATGGAAGTTGTTCATCATCCACTACAATACAATTGGAAGGGACTTGATAAATTTCATAAAGCGGCACGAGTTTGATGCGAAGAGTTACGTTTTGGTACAACTTTTAGCTTGTCAAGACTAACGTGGTTAATATTTGAACAAGATAAATCAAAGAGAAGTGGGTGATAAGATCTTCTAAACTAACCTCCTTGGTAGTCTGATTCGTCAACCAGTATACGACCTTCATCACTGCTAGTACCCGTTGGTAAGGCTGTGAAAATGACCATTGCTGTCAACTGTATTTAAAAATGCATGTTATGTAAAATACATGTTATGATGTGTGCATCAAAAAGCAATAAAACGATCGATATATGGTTTAACATCAATAAATTACAGCCCTAGAGAAGCTCGTAAAGTACGGAAATTTCTGGATAACTGCATTCAAAAATAAAAGTTAGCTCACTGTTTGAAATTCGAGTGCTGTGGCAAATATTTTTGATGACGATATTTTTCGGGATTCATAAATCAGTGATTGAAATAAAGGACGAAGTTTCGATGAGTAAAAGATTACTTAATAAAGTGTACCTTACTCTTCTTGTCAACACGCCTTACATTCTTTTAATGCTGTCTTCTGGAAATATTTTGAAGTTCGAAGTAATAAAAAACGACACCGTAGATTTAGCAACGGATAACAAATAAATTTCGAGTAATAAGTTTCAGAGTAAATGCTATAAAATGTAGGAAAACTTATTCAAATAGTGAATGAAGAGCTTTCTGCAGAGTTCGAGTTCTCCTGTAGAAAAAAAAAAATTTGCTATATCTTACAAAACACACAAAAATGATGCGCTGCAACAATGGAGTTAAGGTAATAATATTGTAAGAAGAGAATGGGATGGTTTTGGATTAGAAATGTCCATGAAGCTGACGGTAATGATCAAGTTGATTTGATTGCTTTTCAAGAGAGCAATCTGATCGAATATATGCAACAAAATAAAACAATTGCTCGTGTTTCGATGTGTAATAGAGTGCAGTTCGGCTGCAAAAACTCAAAGGAGAAATCTTGAAAAATGTGCAGCTGGTATTGACGGTCGAAGGGTCAGCAACGTTCATCACGTACTCAAATTAAATCATTGCGAGATGGCTTGGGATTTAGGACGTCGTATGTTCAGGAAGATATTAATAGCTGGCTATCAATACACTATCAGTTAGCAGTTAATTGTGAAATTTGGTCATCAAAAGAGAGATGACGGCAAGTCTCATGTTCTAGCTGAAATATTGATTACCAAATCAATCAACACTTATTTTATGTTGTTCAATTCTACAGCATTATATTTTTGGATGCAAAATGGAAAAGTTGTACGACTGAAATTTAAGAAATAATTTCAACATCTATGAGGTTCGTTTGTGAAAGAAGAAGAAAATAAAGCTCATCGTATCGTAAGTAAGCGAATAGGAAATTTTAAATCGAAGAAGTGAGCTCGATTAAAGACGGACGACAAGTTTGTTTCACTTCCGTTCTCAAAGCTTTCAGTTTTTCAGTTCATAAATGCTGCTTTTCCAACATTTATTGCTGCTATCGTGTACTGAATTTTTTATTATGTAGGCCAAATTTTGAGTATCTCAGCATAGCTTAGTAACACGGAAGCGTTTATTTCTTATCTGAATTTAATTTTTGAAAGCCTTCTTAACGTTTCTTCATTCCTCGACAATTTTTAAATAAAGATAAGCAGGAAAGAAAATCACGAAAAGTTGAGAGGGAAAAAATGTTTCAATTTACATAAAAGCGTCCTGAGCAATTGCACAATTCTTAGTGTCATCATAATTGAGTAAATATATTTTGTTCGGAAGATTGCCATTGAAATATTTTAAAATATTTTTATGAAACTAAAGGAGCTGAAAATCTGTAAGGCAAAAGGAAGCCAAGTTTGGGAATGTACCAGACGTAGCAAAAATCACCATAACACGCCTTCAGACCCAGATGGAATAAGAAACAATCATGTTTTATTAGCCTGAAAAAGAAGAAAAAAATAAATTGCATAATGTTAATTTTACGTTTGCAAATGATGAGTGAATAATGGGGATGGAGGAGGTTAAAATCCAGCAATAGTGGATTGAAAGCTTGACTGTAGCTTTAGTGGATTGCATAGTGGATTGCAATAGTGGATTGAAAGCGTGACAAGTAATTACGCATAGTATCGGCTAAAATAGAAAGTTCTGAGCGGGACAGGTAACTAAACAGAATATGGTAACTGTGAACGCGAAAGACGGAGATTGGTCGCGAAAGCTGCGGCTACGCAAGTGGAAGGTGTGCGAAGAGAGGTGCTTAACTCGATTAGAGTGTTAAGAGCATTTAACGGGAAGTTGGTGTTGTATGACAAGCTGGAGCAGTTGTGCGCCGCTAACATACTAACATCTTCTGGAATTTGTCAGATACTATACTATATCCATCCTGCCGTTATCCAAAACATAAATCCCTTGTTGTAGTGCTAATCACTACTTCCTACTCTATACCGCACTACATCCATGCTACACTCAGTTAAAACGTATCTCCATTTAGCATTTCTAAATTTCTTTTATTGTTTTTCAGCATCCAAGCTATTCAATATTTCAATCCCTGCCGCTCGTTTACTGACCGACTGATTATTCTGTTGAATTGATCGAACCAGCTCAATGCTCATTATGTGCATTTTGCAGTATGAAGGATGATATGTCATAGTTATACTGTTAAATATTAGCATTTTCAAAACGACAAAAATGACCCATTGTTGCTTAGTGATAAGCTACCCTTCCATCAATACGATAGCGCTTTCAATACCTAACTTGAATTTCAAAATTAACGCCGAATTGTAGATCGAATGACATTCACTTATTATCGTCATTCAGTAGAGCAACAAAAGAATGGAAAATTAGAGCAAACATTGACTCTAACCAAGTAGTTCGTCGAATGTTATCAATAATAGCTCTTACATATCAGATACGAGAACCCCTGAATTTAGTGATATTCTCATTGATCTATTTCTTGATTACTGAAATGACAGTAATATTGCATTATTCAAACATAGAATAAGCCAATTTATTTTGCGACAATCATTTAAGCATTTCCAGCTTTTGAATCTGTACTTGCTTGCTGGATGTTTATCAATTTCGTTTTCCACACTCTCGCCTCGTTTGCTGTTTCGAAAACAATGATGAAGAATTTCGAACTAAGACTTCATCGTAATATTCAGGATTCTTGTGACAACATCGTCGTATGGTTCTGAATGAAGAAGAAACGGATTTGTCCAAAATTTGCGTGTTCCCAGCTTTTACGACTGGCCACTTGCAGTGTTGGTACATTTCACGCCAGCAGTACTGTAACCTTTCAACGGTCTCACATTACAGCCATTTTAATGAGAGAAATATATTTATTATGGAAAATATTTTAAAAATACAAATGCAAAGTTCGAATGACTGAAATTTTTCGTGGAAGTTATGAATTGTGATAGATGGGAATATATAACAAATAGCCGAAGTAACATATTTGTTAATCTAGCAGACACTTAGGGTGCTAATTTAATAAACACTGAAAGATTAGTGAACTTTAGGTGGCAAAGGAATTTTAAGGTTCAGCTTGTCTTTAAAAATACTGACGAATGACTACTGATACGCTCAGAAGTCCAAGCGGAAAAAGGGTAAGCAATAAGATTTCCATATTAATTTTTAAAATCTATTAAGTGCTGCCATTAATACAACAACTGTGAGATCATTTCTTCCAGAAGTGCTTTCCGCAGACATATTTCAGTGGTCAGTCCGCTAAATCGTTTTCGTCAAAAGTTCCACTAAAAAGTGATGGTAGCAATCGCCTGAGAAGACGAGAAGAATGACTCTCTTCATTCAAAAATCTATTGGCTTGTTTCAAAGTATTTCATGAAAAAAAATCACAAATTCTTGACAATTTCACAAATAAAATTGGTGGTTCTTTCCAGCGTTTCCTTTCGCGCTTCCATCACCTCCTCATGTGTCATCACCACTGAATTTTCGCTATTCAGGTTTGTTCTGTAAATAGCTTCATTTAATATTCCCTTTCCTACAACTCAAAAAAGCCTTCATTTCAAAACATTACTGTTAATAGAGAAAAAAAATTTTTGCTTTAACTTCCAGTAGAGTGGAATGTTTGAAATCAAACTTTCCATTTACGATGGTGCGATATAAACTAACAAAATAGTAATAAGTGAGCAGCCGAAAACTCGCATACCCATTTGATATGCAATGATCAGTTCATGATATATTGACATGTCTGAAAGAAGATAACATTGATTGTAAAAAGAAATCGTTTTCTAAATTACCTGAGTATGTGAATTAAATAAAATAATACGATAAAAGACACCTACCACAATCGTGATTGGATAGGAGATTCGTATTGTGGACTGTTATTCATTATAAATACCTTCATGAATTCGTATTTTTTGTCGTTTAGTCACTTTTATCGTTAGTTTTCCAAAAAGAAAAACACCTCTTTATATTGGTGTTTACATAATTTCGATTGCATTATATTCGAATATTCCATAACAACAACTTTTATACTGCATGCAATATGATACAATGGAAGGCGCAAACTATTGAAAACAAAAATAAGAATCTGAGTTAGAAATCATAAGTTTCATGAAGAGATACAAAACATTCATCAGAGTCAAGCCAGGGGGAAAGGAATAATCTTTGATTATCATTAAATCACCCATTTTGAAATTGCAGTTCAGCCTACTAGCTGCATTTGATATAATTAGCGTTTTCACTCCCTGTAAGAATAATATTTGTAGTGGCATCGCACATTACAAATATATCTACGACACATTCAAACCTTGCTAAATCTTATTGTATATCAATAGTACCTCCTGCTTATTCCTGACTTTCTTTGCAAGTTTTCATTTACCATTGTTCTGATCAAACAAAAAACTTACATACGGAATCATATTTCGAACTGCAGTTGTGAATTTTCATTTTGAACGATAATGGAATATACGACTAACCAGTGCTAAATTCATTCCCTATTCATATGGATGAAATCTATCCTGAATGCAAATAACATATTTTGCGTTTAGATTATTAGATGGAAATAATCGAAATTGCTCTGAGTAAAAACTAACACTTACCGTGTGTGGTATGGGAACCGGGAATCTTAGTGTAGGATAATATTTCTGCTTGTTCAACGCAGTCAGTGTTTCCTAAACTGGAACATATGATACCTATCTTTGGCACTTCTTTTAATTACACCTATTTCCGGATTGAATCTGGTATTTCGGACAAGTCATCATAACTTTCTGGGTTACAAGACATTTAATAAGAGTCAGTTGCAAGATCAAAGGACGCACATTTATAGTCTCTCCTATGAAATATTTGGATAGATGATTCTAAAATATGTATGTTCAAGAAGTTACTTAATCATCTTCTCATTGTCAGATAATTAAACAGTTGTGGACAGTCCCTTGAAAATATGACACTCTGTTTATTCCGAAAAATCATATCCTTAAAAAGAGAACAAAAGTACAGAATTTTAAGCGAAATGCTTGTGAAGCAATGATAAATAAAAAGAGAAAATGACAGCAGCATTAGCAAAAAAGTGATCAGGAAATACAAACTACAAGATTCACTTTAAAAGATGTTGCAAGAGCATAAATGATAGGTAGATAGGATTTCCTGATCAGATGAATTAATGGGACTATCAGTATTCCTTAGTATTAGTAAGTGGAAATCAGATCATACCAAGAGTGAATCTAATAATTAATGTAGTGGAAAGATTGCTATAGGCTCACATGATATTTATTCTCAAGTTCCATTTCTTGTCAGATCAATTCCCCTTCTGTTCAGATACTTTCAGATCATTCATTGCCCACCTGAGATACTTCCGGTAACTTTATACAAAAAAAGGATTCGTTTTAGTTTACTGGCAGGTGCACCTATTTCACTTACGTCTGTGCATCCTGAATTTATAAACTGTTCTCGACAATAAGATATCATCTATATCTTCAAATCAAAATACTATGTTAATGAAATATCGACATCAGTATGTTTTCAAATCTTCCTCAAATAACACTTAATTTTAGTTAAAATTTTTAGAGCACAAAATTATAGATAAGAAATATTCATAGATTGTATGTAATCTAAATTTCCAACTAATAGTAGTGAAGATAAACTAAAAAAAAGATCAAGACAAAGACAATAATAAGCAATATGGTATGAAGTGCTCTTTATAACCGTTTAAATAAACGTTTCGCATGAACCAAGACACCAATCGATCATTTATCGTAATTATCCACCATCCAATCATCTAGATTTTAATCAATCATTTTTTGCTTAGAGACCTCAGAGACATCAATAGATCATTTTTACTTCTTGCTACGATTTTTTATACTTTATATGGCCATAAAACAGAATATATATATAAAAGCAATAGATTGCAAGCATAATCGCCTTTATCCCTTAATTTTGACTCCAGTACCTTATTTTTTCATTGTCGTTTTTACTTGTTCAGTCATTTACTTCTTACTTGATTTAATGACAAAGAATATGCAAAATATATATATATATATATATATATATATATATATATATATATATATATATATATATATATATATATATATATATATATATATATATATATAT
>NW_018108207.1:183374-191708 GCF_000183805.2 Loa loa
ATAAATGCAGTGATGAATCATTAGAAATATTCTAAGCATTTAATGTATAAATTCTTTCGGATTTTCCGACAGATGCATTATAGAACAGAGTAAACTAATTTCCATCTTAATAATGATTAAAATCAGTAATATTACCAGAACGTAAATGCAGAGATTTATTATTAGCCAGTGATTTGTGAATTCGTGTTGTATTAATTCATTGGCCTTGTCGAGTCCATATTTTATCTGTTCTGTTAGTCTGTTGCTTTCTTGGTTGATCTCGTCCAAAATATCCAGTTTTGCTTAAGTTGTTTGATAATCACTACTGATTTGTCGTCGAGATAAGGTCTCTAATTATGCTTCTATTCGCTCGATCTCGAATTTATTGATCACTCCATTATTGAATTTAATCGGCTTTAAATGGAAACTCTTCGGCTAACATCGTGCTATTAATAAATTTTCATTGATTCTTTTTGCAATTGCATCGTCTCTTTGTAGAATCAATTTGGCTGCCAAAGTGGGTTTGCTGTGTGATAACCATTCAATAAGCGCTAATAGGTCATTACAGTTGTTTAGATACTTTGTTTAACCATTGCTTAAATTCTCGAAGATTATCGAAGGTATATTGAAACTTTGTGTTTCCCGAGTCGATTTCCTCAACTGGTTGTTTCTAACATAATTAAATTTCTTTCAAAGGTTGAATTTATCTGCTTTGTGGTTTGAGTAAGAATTTTGGTAATTACCTTGTCGATAATGATATCGTTGTTCATTAAGTGTGGACCGATAAATTTACAATTTGTCGTAGTGACAGCCTCATTTCCTTTGAAAATGAGATTTGAAGGGCGTAATTGTCGTATATCTTCGCCTTGTAGTTTCCGATTTCTCGACAAAAGCACTTACAGCTTCCGTTTCGTTCCAGAGAACAATGCTGGAGTTGGTTGTACATTTTCTTACTTGTGTGACGCAATGTTGAATAGCATCAAGACCTGAGACTGAATAGCATCAAGACCTGAGAAATAATTTGAAGTCAATGTTGAAGAAATAATCTGAATCGTATCGTCGAAGGGACTAAAAGGGATAATAGGTTGTATTGTCAAGCAACCAATTGTATAATAGTTCTTTTAGTTATTTCCTTTTAGTCCATGGCTTTAATGTTATGAGAATTCGAGTTCGTTTTGGCTTTGTCGTATTCGTGCATTCTTTTGTTAAAATTTTCATCATTTTTGATTTTCATCATTTTTAATTTGAAAGGAATTCCTTTATGTCCATCAAATTTCTTCGAAGATGATTTTCATTTGCTTGTACTTTAGCAAGGCTTCTTCTATTTCATCGCTAAATAAGACAACGTTATCCACATGAATATTTTTTATTTTCAAGACTGTCTTACTGCCGTATTTTTCCAAATGATAATTAAGTGTAGCAGATAATAAAAAGGATGATGTTATTACTCCGAAAGAGATTCTTCTAAAGCAGTAACATTTTACGTTCTCTTACGTCTTCATTTATATCGTTTAGCCAAGGAATCTAGTACATTTTCTTTCTTCGGGATGTAATTCTATTTACAAAAATGTCCTTCCAATATCGATTGTAATTACTATTTTCATCATTCGGAAACGTAGTAGTATTCCTACCAAATCTGGCAGCATGACTGGATCTCGGTACAATACTTCGTTCAAGTTTTTCGATCCTTTGAGATGTGCTGAAGCATCATAAACAATTCTTAACTTGGTTGTAGTCTTGTTGGGAATTAATACACCATGATGTGGTAGATACGATGTACTTCTTCGATTACATCTGACCATAACTGGTCCTTGATTGTTTCGCTATATATATAGGTGGAGAATTGATTCATGTTGAAATCGTTTGATCAGATTCCTTAGACGACCAATACGTAATCCATAGTTATTACTTAATTTGTTCTTAGATTCTTTCCATGACCAACGTACATGATATCTTTCATCATGTTTGATAATAATTCCCTTGAATTGTTTCAATGCTTCGTTATCGTTAACATTGGGTTGTTCATGAATTCCCATAATTTCCAATCTCCAGAGCTTTTCTATCCCCGATTCGTAGTTTACATTGGCCATAAATAATATGTTCGAAGTACGTACAATATCCATGTTACAAAGTTTGTTTATATCAGCACTTTCAATAATCATGGGCCCAATTTTCCTATGGAGTAGTCTATTTCTGTTGGATTTAATGGATGAGCTAAGTCCTAGTGAATATTCAGAATTTAGTTTTCTGATTCCTTTCAATTCAACAAATTTGAACTACCTCAATTAATATGTCGAGCCGTTTCCAATAATTCCTTAGACCCATTAGTTGACCCTCTATCGGTATTTTGGCTACTTGCAATTCATTGATTAAGTAGTCGATTACATTAGCATCCAGTGTTATAGTTTCCTTTGTTTTAGTTTGCAACCTAATTGCGTTTGAGTGGCGAGACACGACCTAGGTTTCTTAATACCAAATGGGGCTAGTTTTAATTCTTGCTCTTTCATTTCTGTTGAATTTAATGGATGCGTTAAGTCCTTTGATATGAAGGATAACTGCGATCCTATATCAAACAACGATCCTATATCAAACAATGCTAACGTTTCTTCCTGACGTTATGGTATTAATGGACTGAAAACTAATATCTCTTTACATAAAAGAAATGTTTTTTACCTTGTTATTTCATTACCGAGTTAGTTTGAGTTGTGGAATTGAGTTCTGCGTAGATGACCAATTTTCCTTTCTGCTAGCATTTTCAATTTCATCGATCGTTTGATTCCTATTTAAGCATATTGTTTTGCTATAAAGTGTTCGGTTTCTCTTGTTACATAGTGCACTGTTGTGAGAAGTTTTACAAGAAAAACACTTTACCTTTCTTTGTATCCTCGCCTTAATGTCTTTCTTTGAAACAAAGGGTACATCNGTTTTTTTTTTTTTTTTTTTTTTTTNTTTTTTTTTGAGATGTTTCGCTCGAATGTTCGTTGTACGATAGATGCAACGTTCACTACCCCAATTATCTTGGCTACAAAATGCACAAGGTCTTCTTTTTTCTGCCGTTTTCTTTGTTGTAAAATGAGGAGTTTTCTCCCTGTTATAAATTGTTGAAGTTTTTCTGACGTTGTTTCTGAGACCTTGCCTAGGTTTAGGTATGATTGGTTCCCTGTTAACTTGAGTAATTGAGAGTTGGTTTCTAACTTGTTCATTTATACTGAACAAGTTTTCAAGGAAATTTCTGAGCTTAGAGACTAACCGCGGGACATCGACATTTTTTTGATGGTATACTTTACCTAGTATCCATTTTGGCAATCTGCTTTCGATTGCAGTTTCAGTGCTAGAATGTTTTAGGTTTTCTCCTAGAGTCTCTAATTGTCGGAAAATTCTTTACATCCTTTCAGCGGATTCAATCCATTCCTTGTCGTTCCCCTCATAGATTGTAATCCACTATACAACGACTTGGTTATAGTCGATAATTCACCGTATTTTTCTATCAGCACTCTTCTTACGACCTCATAGTTTTCTGGAATTATGTCTTGTCCTCTTACCGCTTATAATGCATTTCTTTTAAACAAGAAACCAAATAATTCGATTCTTAGATTTAAGGAATGACCTAAGAATATACTGTGGCATCAAAACTGCTCCAAAATTCTCTACATTATCGAGGACCCCCACTAAAGGTATTTAATGATAATTGTAGTAAGTTGACTGTGGAATGAATGTGGAATAAGAAGTTGGTTTTGACGGGTTCCATTTTTAAAACAAGCTTGAGTTCTCGTGACAATCGCATTAGTTCTTGGTCGGTTTCGTTCTTGTACATGGTTAAGGTGATAGCCGCTTCTTTCCCTTCATGCATTAGCTCAAAGATTCCCTTATCTTTTTTCGTGGTTTCTGCGTATTTGTCCTCTTCTTCCTTTCATCTTTTGAAAGAGCTGCACTCTTTCAATTTCAATATATTCGAGCCACTTATCATTTGCAGATTCTGGCGTATTACTACACATTTCAATTCGTAATTTTTTTCGATGAGTCGTTTTCTTCGTAAAATTCGTATCATTTTTTCGTTACTAAACTTTGTGCCGGACCTTTCTTTTGAAAATTTGATACTTGCTATTATACTAGCGACCATCGCACTCTCACCTCAAGCATCAAAAATTTTGTTGTGAAAGGGTTTCTTTTGCAAAGAAATATTAAACTGAGATAAAGGCAAGCTTACGTGAATCCTTTTGGATCCACGTAAGCTTGCTTTTATTTCAATTATCTCAACATTTCGGATACAAAATCAAGTTCCAAATGCATATCAAAAGAGTAAGCTGAGTTATTATTGCACGTAAAAATATAATTTACTTTATTTACTTTACACCTCCTTTGAAACTTTCTTTCGCATCAATAATAGCTGCACGATCAGATATAATAAATGAAACTCATCATAGAAATGCCGATAGTTTTTCCTATTTTTTTATGTTTCAAACAAGTGTAAGAACCATTTAATGCAGTGATCAATGAATTTCGTCAGAGTAAAATCTACCAACATTTCACGTTAGATTTGAGAACTTAACTGCTTATTCCATAGATAAATCATGAAATACAGACGACCTACAGCAAATAGAGAAAAGTTCAAATAAATTCCCACACATATATACATAGACATGCTTATGTCCTGAAACTGCATCACGATGGCTATTCAAATTAGTTAAAAATCATTCGAGCTGAAACAAAAAAAAGGATGAATGAAACTCAAATGACTTGAAAAATAGTTCAAGTCCCGTCCAGCAGATTCCTCGACATATAATTAACGCTGCATTTGCGCTGTAAGGGCACCTGTGACACTTTTTGTCGCTATATTTTCTATCAACAAAATTTACCTACATCGCTGCATGAAACGCATCAGTTTGAAACCCCCTCATCCATTGTTGGCACCGCTTTCGTATTTGACGAACTTTGCTCGCACTGAGCACGACCACTTTTCACAACAGCTCGGGCAAACTCGTCTTTTATCATTAACTGTGCTGTTCCGGACCAACACAGGGCATTTTTCCACAGCACCACAGCAAGTCCAATAGCGTACTCTTCCTGAGCAATTCTAAAAGATTATGCAAAAACATTTTCTTTGTAATGAATGCATCATATTGTGCAACCTGCAAATTATAATACTAAAAATTAAACTTCAAATTAGATTACAAAGAGTAAAAGAACTTCTTAGCTCTTTTGCCCCTTAAAAGAGTTGAGGAATGCTTTGGAATTGAGTAACGACAGGAATTGGTCAAAAATTTATATTACGTTAGTAAAAAAAAAAGCTGTTCTTCACGCAAAGGCTAATATTGCCAGAAATTCGAGTGAACTTCTTCAAACATAATTAATTCCAGTCAGCTAAAATTAAAATGAAAGACCAAAAACATTGCGTTCACCAGTAAGTTCAGATATTTTCTTTATTAGAATATTGTTTCTTATTAAGATATTTATCCAATGAGAGTTGTAATTTTGTTGTTCAATGTTTTCACCTTTTAAAGACTAATTTGTTCAACCCAAAAATTAGTAAATCATCCTAACTGATACCTTTCACTCTGAACATCAAATATGGCAAGTGCCAAGAAATTCTGTTGTTTAACTGCTACACAACATAAGAATCAGTTCAACAATTCAACTTTACATTGCTATGACATTGTTAAATTATCTCAAAACTTATTGAAAGACAGTGGAATACCTTAATCAAGTTCTTATAAGAAAAATTTGTTGACAAACCTGGACAGAATTTTGAGATACTTGTAGACCATGAAGAGACGAACCGGGCTGCCACTTTTCTAAAATTTCCAAGAATTCGGATGACTTCAGTGAAGAAAGTGCTTCCGGTTTCGAAATCAAAAGCAATGGAGCCAAGGCACTCAATTTTTTGCTTTTAACAATACGATCACCAACAGCGAAAGTACTCAGCAAATCCGAGAAAGCTTTGGACTGAACCTTGAAATTAGGGTGTTTGCACATTAAATCCAGGACAACATCAATGAATGCAAATAATTCACTTCCTTCCTGTTCATTATTATTATCCGTTATTGCTCCCATTTCTTCTGACGGTATATGCACAAGTAATTCAATTGCATGGATGAGATCACCAGCCAATAAATGGATATATACAGCAGGAAGGCAATGCACTGGATTTCCAAGCAGATGAGAAGAAATATTTGAGATTGCATTTGAGTCCATTTTTTTGGCAAAATCAATGAAATTGCGTTTTCCCAGTTCGTCGAAACACACTTCTAAAATTCGAATAAATTATCTTAAAATTTAACATACGCATTCAAAAAAATGTTTTCTTTAATAAAAACCCCCACATCGAGAAATGAGTTATTGAAACGATGAAAGTAATACAGTTTAAAAAACCTGTAAGCGCAAACGCAACCAGATATGGAAACTTTGTTGGTCGTGGTATGCAAGGTCTAACACCAGCCATTTCAATTGTTTTCGAAGGACCTTTCGCAGTTTTGAATACAATTTTACGATTAACTGATGAAGAAATGTTTGACTCAATACCCAAATGGCCCTTACAATTTCTCCCCCAAACGTAAACGGTTCCTTTAGATGTTACTGCAGTTGTGAAATCGTATCCTACAATAAAAAGAAAAAAACAATTAAATTTATGCACAACAAGGAAGAAACACGAATAAATTTCAGAAATATTTTAGTAAAGTATAGGATATGAATTGTTACCACAGGAAACGAAATCCCAAGCTACATTTGCCGGTTCAAAGATCTGATGAGGTTCTTCTTGCTCTTTCTTGTTACCATGACCCAGTTGCATATCCAGACTTTTACCCCACGTATATAGATTTTTATATTCGTTTATAAGGGCTGAATGACTATAACCTGCATCAATGTGTATTATTCTCCCCTGCACCTGTAATTATGCAAAGTAACTTCTCAGTTGCATTTTAAGCCAATAATTTATAGAAAAACAAACACTATCAGCGGAAGACAAACCATATGTTCCAATTCAGTGACTGTTAAGTGAGCGTTACTGATTGCCAATTTATCATTTCTCTTTCCACTAGCTGGAGTACTCTTATCTGTTTCTGTGCGGAGTCTTCGTTTGACAAACATTTTCATCTTTAGTGCTTGTGGATTAATACCCCAACAATAAATTTTCTGCTCCTCGGATACAGCTAAACAGTGAAAGTACTTCGAAGCAATCATGATAACTTTGTCCGGCACAGGAACTGCTCCAGGCTCAAAACGTTTTTTATTTCAGCACCAGTACCCAGCTGTCCATATGAACCGTTGCCGCAAGAATAAACAACGCCTGATTCCATCAAAAATAATGTATGTGCATATCCACAAGCAAGTGAAATAACTCGCCCACTAAAAAAATTCCCTTCAACTCTAAATTGAGAACAAAAAAAAAAGAAAAACAATCGTTCTGGATATGAGTGAAACTGGAACAGACAATTTTGCAGCATCTTAAAAAAAAAGATTAATAGAAAAATGATTCATCAAATTGAAGAACGATAAGATTCTTAAAACAAAAGCCTACTTCAAAGACTTCACCAGACTCGGAGCCAGTTCGTCTGTAAATGAAGAGCGAGTATTAATTCCCAGCTGTCCATGAAACGACCAACCCCACGTGAAAGCATATCCTTCTTCACTAATCAGTGCTGAATGATAATGTCCAGCACATACTGTACGGGCGCTTCCATAATTATTGACAATTTCCGTTGCCAATGTAACCTCATTTGTATGACCGACACCACACTGACCAAATCTATAAATTAAGAGGATTCATTATACCCAACAAAAGTTTATGAGCTTAAGGATGATATACAACAAAAATATATAACATATAACAAAAAGTAAGTCAGTTCCTTTAACAAAACAAATTCCGTAAATGAAAAGAAAAATCCTATCTTCTAAACAATCTCGAAATTTCAATTATCAACAGCTCCGAACCTATTTCGTCCAAACGCATAGACTTTTCCATGTATAGTTAAACAGAGTAAATGTTCGGTGCCGCAAGAAACGCTACAAATTCGAACACGTGTATCCAGCATGCATAAACGAGGTACACGTTGTCCATGCGGTTTCTCACATTCTTTCGACTTTAATGGTCCTGGAGAGAATTCCCCCCTGCAGTTTAAAGGATTGTCGTTAAACAGTGTGGTCCTAGCGCGTTGAAGACCATTTCATGCGCGTTGTTTTGAGTGCTGTAATTCTAAAGTGATGCTTAAGGGATTACGAGCCACAACTACAAACGAGTTTTCCCCATAGTTTCAATCAGTGGAACTCAATTTTTCTTTAGGACTTGGACATACAGTGTCGGAATTGGACCTAAACAAACATAATATACCAGTTTTTGAGAAGAAGAGATTCAGCATG
>NW_018108207.1:191799-239989 GCF_000183805.2 Loa loa
CCCAGCCTGTCCATGAAACGACCAACCCCACGTGAAAGCATATCCTTCTTCACTAATCAGTGCTGAATGATAATGTCCAGCACATACTGTACGGGCGCTTCCATAATTATTGACAATTTCCGTTGCCAATGTAACCTCATTTTGTATGACCGACACCACACTGACCAAAATCTATAAATTAAGAGGATTCATTATACCCAACAAAAGTTTATGAGCTTAAGGATGATATACAACAAAAATATATAACATATAACAAAAAGTAAGTCAGTTCCTTTAACAAAACAAATTCCGTAAATGAAAAGAAAAATCCTATCTTCTAAACAATCTCGAAATTTCAATTATCAACAGCTCCGAACCTATTTCGTCCAAACGCATAGACTTTTCCATGTATAGTTAAACAGAGTAAATGTTCGGTGCCGCAAGAAACGCTACAAATTCGAACACGTGTATCCAGCATGCATAAACGAGGTACACGTTGTCCATGCGGTTTCTCACATTCTTTCGACTTTAATGGTCCTGGAGAGAATTCCCCCCAATAACCAACATCTTCTTCAGAAGTCACTACGGCGATAAAGTTCGATCCGCTTGAGATAATGTTATCCGTTGTAAAAGGAACACACTGTAACGCAAACCTTAATTATAGCCTACTCTTAATATTGCTCTAACATATTATATTCAATCTTCCAACACAAATTTCTTTGTCCATGCATAAATCTTCATATTCAATATCTTTTTGTGGTAAAAAAAGCCAGTTTACTGGCATAATATTAAAGTCTCATTGTACAGTCTCATATAAAAAGCAAAAGAATTTCCAAATAAAAAAGTTTTTCTCTCACGCAATGAAACATAAAAATGGTTCAGCACAGGAAAAACACTTGTTTCATACTAAAAACCTGAACAACTTACAGTGTTGTATGTTGCTCGCATCAAATGCAACGAGGATAACACGTAGAGAACAACTGCATTATGTTGATAACTACAACAGAAATGTAACCATACCAATATATTTGCTCAAATTGAACTTTTAAGCTATTAAGTAGGACAGAATTTTATAATTAAACAGAAAAATCGGCTTCAATGAAAAATTGCAAACCTCGTCACCTGTTCAATACCAATCTTAGCAAAAGTAGTGAGGTGTGGTACAGATTTGAGGTGAGGTACAAATTCCGCCATGCGGCGTAAAAGTATTTCGCCATCCTCTTTGTTGTATGATTTCCAACACAACGATGATAAAATTTTCACGATAAATGAACTATGAATTGTTGGCCAATCCTTTTCAGTCTTTGCTAAATATCTTCCCACAATCTCAGCTTTATCTAACGAATTGTCAACGATTATAGCAACAGTCGTCCAAAAATCTGCTTCAAGCAACTTCTCCATGCCAATGTGAACATCTGGATGGTGCACCAAAAACTCGCTGGAATTCGCCTTTCCAAAAATTTATAAGATATACCAAAGAATGGTATGAAGAAATTTGTTACTGGTATAAAACGGAAGAAAACAAGAAATACTGCGGTTCCAAAATCAAAGAACTTACTTCAAAATGGCTTCAATCTTATCTTTGTCTTGAGAATGAGCTTTATAACGGGCCATGCAAAGGTTGATCATGTGATGTCTACCTTCTTCATTTGGATTTTCTGCACACATATCTCTCACCACTTCCACAAGGATATGTTCAAACCTATTTTTCGTGCACCATTGTATTAAAGTGATAAGATCCATCTGAAAAAGCATCAGCTGAGAATGCTAGAAAATAACACATTGACCGGAAATTCTGTGTTCCAAGTTAGATATTTGATATTCAGTACATGCACTTCTTGGCAAGTTTTATCAGGAGATTTAGAAACATATGCAATAATTCTGGCTAGTCTCAGCCGTTCAGAATAACGGGCCATTACTATTATCAGATATCGACAAAGTCGCTTACGAGTACTAAGTTGACAAAAAAAAAAGCACAAGTGAGACCTGGAACGAATATAACCTTGCTGCAAACTAAAAATCAAAAATTGCAAAAGTGTGTATCAAGAACTTACGGATGAGTCAAGTGCAAGACGAATCAGCTTATTCAGAATGATTTCTCGGTCCACAGAATTTTGAACAGTAGAAAAAGTATCATCGAGGATGTTTTGTACTAGATCTGCGGTATTTATTCTAAATGTTTCAGCAACCAACATGCAAATGCTATAACTATAATCGAGTTTCGCGACATAATCAACCAGAAATTCGCGTAAGGGCCTAAACGTTTCATCATTATTTCTATATGGAGCCTTGTAGCATCGTAACAGTAAGTTCATAATTACATACGTAAGGTTTAGAAAAATCATAAAGTGGTCACTATAGAAACTGTGGCTGGAAGATGTAATAGCAAAGAAATAACTTGTTTGGAGATAAAACGATAACATCATGTTCCGTCACGAGCAAACATGAAGGCAGAATATTCTCGCACAGAATCGGTATAAAACCCAATATCCTAGCATTTGGGAAATCAAGAATTTTTTCGTAAAAAATTTTCGCAGCATTAAACAAACCCTGAAACAATAAAGCCGAATAATTACATAGTGAAACATATATTTAAAAATTGAATAATCGAAATCAAAAAGATACACCGTATCTTACCTGTATCATGATGGTTAGAACATCTCTTGAACTCAACATAACACACTGGAACTAGTCAGATATGAAGCAACAAGTTATGTAACAAGTGGAAACTCACACCAAAGTACACAGAAACTCCAGTACCAGAAACTTGATCAGTAACAGCAAAGATCATATGCGGAAGAATATGCACCTGCCACGTATTTTCAGGTACAGAGACAGAATTTTTCGCTATTTTCATATCGGTATCGTCGTAGAACTTAACAAAATTATAAGTAGTTCTGCCTAAACAATATTGCCATATGTCATATACTAAACTTTTACGATGTTACACATTTAAACAATTGATAACACTGACAATTTTTTGGGGAATTTAGTCATGGCTTACCTTGACAACACAATCTTCAGTGCTAAGCATAGCAAGCATCCCATCAAAGGCAACACTGATTTGAGATGTTATGTGATATTGTTCTCTCAAATCCCATGGAATAACCTGACCTAACGTTTCACGCAAGCCACGTCCATCAGTTTCCAATGGCAATATCCACTGTTCGCTAGTGAAACCGCTTACCTGAAACAAGCTCCAGAAGAAGATTAAAGACAAACAAACTACTGTCAATATGACGAAGATTCTCTTGAATAAATAGTCTGTCTGATGTCTCGTTAATCAAAAATTTCAATTACTCAAAAACAAACCAGCAAATGAACATCGCCCTTGCTTGCATACAAAGCAATATTGTGAATGCTTTCCGGTGCTCTCAACATTACGGATACTACCATCATGCTCAAATCAATAATGAATAGCTGTCCAGCCTATAAAAAGAACGGAGAGAAAATGAACCATCATACTGTGAACGATGACTTTCAGAAAAATGTAACAGTGATACCTTATTCGCATATATTAAGTAAGGACGTTTTGAATGATGGGCAATGTAACAGAGTGCAGACGTTGGTGTACACAAGCATCCTTCTTCCACACCATTAACTTCCAAAATTGAAATGGAATCACTGGCCAAAATATCACATCTACCCCATGGCACGTCCTCAAAGATACGACATCTAACAAGCAAAAACTGTGAAACCACTAACTGTACAAATAAGATCAACACAATTCCCAATCTCCTAATAAGAAGTGGCAAAAAAAAAATGTTAATTAAAAGGACAAAAACTTACTAGAATACACCGCAGTGGTACCAACAAAACACTCCCTTTTAAAAGGATGAATGCTAGACCACTGGCATCAGGAAGAATGCATACGGCAGCAGCCTCATTTACAGCTGGAGCAAATTTCTGCAAATGAGTAACACAGAGTCTGACGCCACTGCTTCCAACGTTAGAATAAATTAGAATTCCACCTAAACAGAAAACAATGGTGTGCAACAAAAGCACATCTAATCAAGCAAAAGACCATTAACTGTAAGACAGATTGCAGGATTTAAATTCAGCTCATGAAGGCAATCAGCTTCAAGATTCCCAAGATATCTTAGCTCCCCCATTCCACAAAGAATGATCGGAGAAAAGTTTACAAGAAGGCTAATATTCAGAAGTAAACACTACAACTTGTGGAACAAATACGAAGTTGCACCTATACTACGCGTACTTTTATTTAAAAAGATTTATTGGACTTCACAAAATAAATTTTTAATTTAGAAACACTAGAAAAAAATACTCGCTCTTTACGAGCACGGTTTCACACAATAATAATTACCTACTGTATTTTCGAATGTTGGCGCCAGAGATTAAATCCACATCGCCAATCAAAAACTTCAAGTAACCAAGATTACTTTACCTTTAGAAGTTAGTAAAGCAGCTAATGTGAAATTCAGTTCTGCTAAGAATGACCAATCAATAATTCGTTCATTTTCATCCAACTCACATCCCCAATCTTCTCTTTGCCATTTGTACGACATAACATAGGATCCCTGCAATAATAACAATAATAATAATAATAATAATAAGTTCGAAGCGAAGTCCACAACCGAATAAGAATCACAAAGTTGGGGAAAAAAGGGTTGGGACATGTTAGCAATGATAAAGCTATCCTCAGTTTGCCTTTTATTAAGCTTTCTAATCGATTCCTCGTAGATCACTTCTCATCAAGCAACAGTATGTTCTTATCAAACCATTTCTGCATAATTTTATGTTTCGATGGATATTACCACCAGAGAGTGAATGCACGAGTTTCAACCAGATAAATGGACAACAACCATAAAATGTGTGTTGGGTCGAATATTTCATAGCGAGCCAAAAGAAATGGTGGTTGTTTAATAGAAACCGATTTATGGCAACGGTGCGTAACCACCGTAGGAGCAGTATGAAAATTGATTGCTATTATCAAGTCGTCTTCTTGTGATTCGGTAGACTGTTCTTTGTTTGTTATGATCAGTTGGAAATTATGTTTAAGTGAACTGCGAAATATTTAGTGTATCAGATCTGGATGTTCATCGTACCAATGAAGAGCTTTATCTGGAAGAGCACAATACAGAAGAACGACATTACTCAGTTATCAGCACCGTACTGCCACCACTGTTTTTTGTCGTTGATAAATGCCAACATAGATTTTTAGGAACTTTTCTAACTCAGATACTTGATTCAGCTTTTTTCGAATTGCATGAAAGTTTGTTGTTGAAGTACTTACCTATCTCAGCCATGCTCGGAAAGAGTCTTTTGCAATGTATTACGGTTTTTATTGATTTAATATAAAGATTAAAGAGCTGTCACTGGTGGATTACGAAAATGGGGATACGTCAGTAATCCAAATATATCATCGATGCCTTTCTTCACTTATAAATTTCCACTGTTTTGTTGTTTTAGTGAAAACGATTGACAGACTGATAAAAATATTTTCCATGTTTAAAGATTTCTTAGTTATCAGAATCTGGTTGGAGCAGAGAAGAATTGTTTGTGAATTAAATTCCCTTCTATAATTTCTCGGAGATACTGCAAGTATTCAGGTACTTTGTACTTTTCCAACTCATATTTATGGCTTAGTATTGTCCATTCATGTGTATCATGTTTCTTATTTTACAAACAGTAATAATGTTCCATCGTAAAAACAAGAAATATGTCTTGACTACAATTGTCTGGTGTTTATACGATATGAATGTATAGGTATTTGACCATTCACAGTTTGTGTTACATAAATTACATTTACTGCTCATGTTCATTCATTTTGTCATTTACTGTTTGATAATACCTGCGTAATGTTGTTTACAGACAATGTTTTTGACTAGAAGTGAATATGACCGTGGTGTCAACACTTTTTCGCCTGAAGGTCGACTTTTTCAAGTCGAATATGCAATTGAAGCTGTGAAGGTAATTTGTTATGTTCGGATTATAAGTATTTATTCTAGCTTTGCATGCTTCGTTTTCATTGCATTTCAGTAAATCTTTTTCAGTTAGGTTCAACAAGCATTGGTATTCGCACAACTGAAGGAGTAATTTTGGCTGCAGAAAAACGTGCTACATCAAAATTAATGGTAAATGATGCCATTGAAAAGATATCCAAAGTCGATTCACATGTTGGTAAGTTCCCGTATAGAGATCAATTTAATAAAACTTGCGGTTGAATGATCGCAAGAGAGCATACGTTTCAGCGGTAACGTTTGCTGGTCTTATTGCCGATTCAAGAACATTGGTGGAACGAGCACAGATCGAAGCCCAAAATTTTTGGTTCACATATAATCGTAAAATACGAGTTGAGGATGTAACAATGTCAGTTGCTAATCTAGCGTTACAGTTTGGGGATGATGACGCCAAGGTTTTCTTTTATAACTGTTTCTTATTGTTTCTATATTCTTATTTTTACAGTTAGTCCAATCATACTTATTCTTGTTTTATTATTATTAAAACCGCTTGGTAGATCATTTTTTTTTCTATTTTTCTATTTTCTGTTTCTATTTTTTTCTTTTTTTTTTTTTTTTTTTTTGTTACATAGAAGTGTGTTTCTACCGCGTGCGCGATAGAAACACACTTCTGAGCATTGTCTTACTAGTTCTTCACTTTTTGGCCTTTTTTGTTATATCATTGTGGCATAAACTTCAGATAAGTTTTATCGAGCATTCAATGTTCATTTTATTTTGTATACTTCATTGAGATATTTTTAATTTAACAAGAAATGCTTGGACAATCGCTTCCCAAATTCATGGTGCCTGCTAGTTCACGACACAATGTGTTTTAGGCGTCTATGTCAAGACCGTTCGGTGTTGCCATGCTTTTCGCTGGAGTTGACCAAGATGGACCACGGCTGTATGTTTTTACTGTTTTCTAACTTGCTTAATTTGCTTCCACTTTTGGTTATGAAGTTTTAGTGAAATTATTTGCAATCTCCATCCATCCATTTTATTTATAATAAAGCATACAATGCAACTAGATTACGATTTCATCATGTCTAAGAACTTCGCCAGTGTTATAATTTAGTTTTCATTTGGATCCATCGGGTACCTTCATCGATTGTTTGGCAAAGTCAATTGGAGCTGCTTCAGATGGAGCGGAGCAAAGTTTAAAAGAACAATATCATGAGGTATTGTATTTGGTTCATCGTTGTACAATCTGCTCTAAACAATTCATTTACATCTTCCATTCATATATTTCTGCATTCGAATCAATTTAATAGGTGTAGGACTTATGATTACTGTTGTCTGAATATTTTTGGAATCATATTGATTTGGTCGTTTTGTTACAGTCGTTATCATTGGTGGAGGCAGAAAAGATTGCGTTGTCAATTTTGAAACAAGTAATGGAAGAGAAACTTACAAGTTCTAATGTTGAAATAGTTGCAATAACTCCGATGAAAGATAGCAAAGGTTTCTCTTTTTCCGTTCGGTATAATTGTTAGAAATGGTTAGATTATGTTTCTTTGAGTCAAATTTTCAGGTCGACTAACTGGAAAATTTGAACGACTGAGTAAAGAACGACTGGACACATTAGTTGCCGAGTTATGAATTTGTGATAGCAAGGAAGCATTGGTTGTTTTATTTTGAGAATCATCGCATATTTTTCTACCACAATTTCTGAGTTTATTTTTTTTGGCTGAAGATACTAAACGAAGAGTAGTTGTTAGCAGAATAATTAGATCCTATCACAATCAGGATTTATCCTGTTTTTATTGTTTTGCAATTTATAAGTTGACTTGAATTACCGAAATACCCCGTTTTGTATTTTAGTAGGGATGCTATTTTAATGTCCGTACATAGTACTTATTGTGTTGTTATTTCAGTCTGAAGGATTGTTTTTGCATCTGACTACTCTCCCAAATGATTAAAATAAAATTTTCTTAGGGTTGTTATCGTTTTCTCTTCAATTATACTTTAATATTGTTAAGTTGTTTCCACCAATATTTGCTGCTCAGTTTTACTTCTAGGACTCTATAATTTTATCTTGTATTTCAATTTCGATTTGTTCCTATATCGAATTGTGATAATAGATATGTTCTTTATTTCATAAAGTTGACTTATTTGTCCACTTTGAGAATGCTATAAATTTTCGCTTGGACGTTCATACTAAATTATTTTTTTTGAAGGCTTCCTTTGTGTATTGATAGACAAACAAAAAGATTGAATGTTTTATTCAGGGCACAATAAAAATCTTCAGTTTAAAAATAAGTGGAGCTGTGACAAGGAGGTAGGAGAATTGAATTCAAGCAAAAATTAGTTAATGGTATTGAGCAAAGTACGAGACTTAGGGAAGAATCTCCACTCCTAATTCATCCCTACTTTGTTGTGGTAATGATGCAACTTTTTGAAGGACGGTTACCGTCATATAATGTAAAGGGAGTCCGCTACGTTAACGATATTGCGTTTTAATGGACATGCTGGTGATTCATACTGCTTGGTTCAGGATGCGTAAGTCGTACTGAACTTGGCTAAGTTACAATGGGAGGTGATTAAGTACACCGTGTCCAGTTATAAGAAATTACCACTATTAAGTGGTACAAATTGAAAAGATAAGCTGAGTGGCTAGACTGTATAACTTTGAAATTTGAAATTCATCGGACTCAAATTATTAATTATAGTATGGGGAATGGAGTAAGAAGGTTCT
This sequence comes from Loa loa, assembly GCF_000183805.2. NCBI lineage: Eukaryota > Metazoa > Nematoda > Chromadorea > Rhabditida > Onchocercidae > Loa > Loa loa. Next base: position 200,434 of record NW_018108207.1, read on the forward strand.
CAGAATTGATTAGGGTCACTGGAAGTAAGAGACAGCAGCGGAAAAATTCTCTTGAAGGACGATGGAAGTCGACGCTTCAATGCTTATGAATTTTACTAAATTTACAGCTAACTAAATGGCATTATTCGCACCCACTATGACTAGGAGATAAGAAGCTGCAACACATGAAGATACTTTTAGATCTAAAAAGGTCTTCGTTTATTTAACTGTTATTTAGCCTTAATAGTGGTGATATGGATTAAAATTACAATATGTTGCCGTACACTACAAATCTATCTAGTACATTTGGATATGTTGCATGGTATGACTGAGCGAATTGAAGTGAAAGTTCAAATAATGATAAAAAACGTTATCACAGTACTAGAGGCATTGGAAGAATGTTATGTGACTAGCAGGTGCACTGTACACAAGTGAATTGTGAGTCCGTAAAGAAGTGCCAAGATCATTCGATGTCGTCCATTAAAAAGAATAAATCACCACAGTCATTATGGATCTCACTGTAATTCGGAGCGAACGAGTGATTGGTTAGGTCATCATCCAGGAGATAATGAAGTGGACTGAAGTTGATCTGCAATCTTTGTAGATCACAAAAGTTTCATTGATCTGCTTTGATTACTAACTTCAAAAATGGAAAATGTGGCTGGATTCAAATAGAAGCTTTCAAGGGGTCATATTTTTCTTGGCTATATTATACATGGGTGACACCTTCTCAACTGTCGTTACCTGATTGAGCTGTACGTTGTTCTGTCCTAATCTACGGAACGTATTTTTAGAACCTTGTCTTCACAGACTGACTAAAACGGATTATAGGATATTTAAACTTGGCACAAATATTTTCATAAGGGGTCGTTTCTACACAGTGAAGCGACGTGAAGAAAGTTTTACATGGCTAGGAGGAGTGAGTGATTTGCATAAGCTGCTGCTTGATAATAATCCTTTAAGGCTATCATCCGCATAAGTTTGTGTGCTCGAGTCCATTCTAAATTTCCCTTCATTTACCATATTACCATTTATCGTTGTTGGTCGATGTGATGAGCTGGCATACTGGAACAAATTAGGATTGTGCAATACAGTTTTTATCAATCCACTGCAGTTGCTTCCTGAGACGGAACTGTCTCGTCAAATAGTATCATATATATTTCATTTCATTGCAGTAATTATAAAGGGATGAAGACCAACTTTTAACGATATTTCGGCCGGATTTTCAAGTATCGGTGGTAAGGACGTCGAGGTTACTGGGTCATCTAGCTTGGCATACACCTTACCAAACATATCATTGAGTAGGTTGTCCTCTTTCTGATCTCTAGCTAAAGTTTGCAGAAATTGCAGATTCTCACTCATTGTTCCAGATAGCGTCTACAAGTATTATTTGTCAGTATTCATAGTTAAGTTCTACTTCATATTTATGCCTTTTTCAAAATAAAAGCGTTCTCAAAAAAATAGGGTGCACCTGCTCCTTATTTGATTGCCTGTCAATAAAAGTAAATAGTTTAAAGAAAATATCATTCGAGAAGCCAATATCCGTACCATGATTGTAGGTAGTAACAAAAGGAGGTTGCCAAACCGTGTAGTGGCTCTGTAGGTGGGATTCAGCTCTTTGATAACTTCGAATAGCACTTCCTGGACACGGTCCCGAAGATTTGACACAATTTGTTGCGCAGCCATTGACAAACCTTTTGCATCTAAAAACCTCTCGTGCCAACAAAATATTGAAAACTGATCCAGGAGTATCGCGACAATATGCAATAAATTATATTTAAAAAACATACTCGGATTTAAAATTATAACTGCTTTGAGCGGTACTACTTCTTCCTCCTTCAATTTCAGTTTCCTCAGTGGGACTACTAGTTCATTTAACGTTCTATTGACTAAATCGTCGGACAGTTGACTGAAACGATCTTATATAAACAGCAGTTCAGAGTGTATTATTTCACACCATTTTCTAAAAATACGGAAAACAATACTTGAAACAACAAGCGATAGTTAAAAGAAGAGAACAAGAAATTCAAATGCTGTGACAGTTGCTGTGTGATACATCACTTCGTTTGGGTGAATTCGAGTGGAAGCTTCCTTGGTACATATGAAAAACTGCATAGGCATAGTATATCGGGATTGTCAGTGTTTTGAGCTGTTCTCGTTGAAAAATTGAATATAGTCAAAGGTGAATAGCATGATTTTACGAGAGCAATCTGCAAAAAATTGGAGGGTGTTTTGGATACTAATTTGGTTGAAATCCTGAAACCTAGTTGACAGCTAAAAGCATATTACTTTGCAACTTTGATAACAAGATGTAATTAAGTAAAATTGTTTCATCCGTAGTTTAGTTCTTAAAATTGATTAAACTTGTAACGGGAATTAACAGCCTTCTAACTAGAAAAGTCAATCAATCCATATCAATGTATCATGTACTTTGTCTTCAGTATCGGTAATGTCAGCTAGTTCAGCCAATGAATCAACCCAGTCAACAGCAGCCATCGCCCTACGATGAGCAATTTGAGGTAGTTCATCGAGTTGAGCCATCCGGTATGGTTCGTACCTAATCTATAGTACAGAATGTGGTAGGCTTCACTTCAGATTAATGCAATCATTAACATCCTTATTATACATATCCAGTTTCTTTTTCAGTAAGAACACATGTAAAATCAGAATTTCAATACGAAAGACAATGTATTGCCGTGAACTAGATTTGAAAAAAGAAGTGTGACTAGCAAAATTGTAAACAAATATATATATATATATATTTGTTTCATTCAGTTTTCATTGGATAGCTAAATGATAAAAACATGTAATACCTTAGCTGATTGGCCATCCAAACTTGGTTTCTGTTCAAAAAGCTCCCGAAGAGAGATGGTCTTGGATAAGTCCTTACTATTATTCCTTATGGATACTGTTTCATCTCTTTTAACAATTTTCCACTCAATATTCATCAGCCGCATTAGCAATACGCGGGATTCCATCGGTAGTTTTTGTGACCAGTCATTACCTTGCAATCGCATTTGAAAAAAATTGCTACCAGAGTTATGCTAAAAGATAAGTATCAAAGTCAAAGTACTATTTGACAATTTGCAATATGACAGCCCAACAAAAATCCTTGTAGGAGACATTTTTTAAATAGTTCTATCACAACAGAGATACTGACTAGCAAAATGTATTTCCAGATATATTTTTCACCAAGAAAACTTCAGTGGTGAAATTTGGATGATCCAAAAATTGACTAAAATAGAGAAACATGTGCAAACGAGCATGTAACAGGTTACATAAGCTTATCCCAGATCATTTCAATACAAATTACAATGCGCTTTTCTGGGATAAAATATGAGAAATAATAATTTGCATGAAATGAATAATAAATGGGTGGTAATGATACCTTAAACGATGAAAAGGCAAAGATTACGTACCATGTGGTTTAAGAGTCCCTCATCAATCTGTCTTTTTCGCAAACGTGGAACTCGTTGTCTGCCAGTTAAATCACGATCGGGTCGCACTGCTGTAACTTTAGTACTAGCAGGAACTTAATTCACAAAGATATTATTCACAAATGGTTGCAGTGAGTGACAAGTTCTTGTCAGCTTTTTAACATCACAGAAACTCATTTATACTAACTTGCTATAAATCAGTCGGCATAAACTGTATTTAAAACTAAAGTTGAAAAATCTTTATATAACGGAAATTATCTTGTAGCAAGCATACCTTTAGGATCCATTCCTACTTCCAAACACCGTTGAAAACGACAGTACCGGCAACTGTTCCTCTGATCTAAATGATCTTCTACAGATCTGTATGGTAATATTGCAAACTCAGATTACGTAGATTATCTTTATGCATTTTATTGCTATCAAAGTGCCGGAATTCAACAACTATATTCGACTGCTTAAGTGAACAATTTTGAAATTTCTTGCAATATCGGTACTTAAAGATACCCTGAAATAGCATTTCTGTTGCAGACTCCTTAAAAGCTGAAACGTATCGATTGAAATTTATTAAGAAGTCTGACGGCAGATCATCCTTTACATTTAAGGACATATTTCATGAAATTCCGCCGAGATTATTCGATCATTGAGAGCAGTGGATTTTCCATTGCTATATAACAGCGTGCTACATGAGTTTTCTGCGGGAGATTCAAGTTTGTTATCTTCAAACCACCTTGCAATTTTTTCGATTCATAAATGTAATGTCTCATGAACAAAGTGTGGAAAAAATTTTGATTTTATTATGTTTTCTCCCTTCCATTACTGTTAGAACTACTCTTACTGTATCTTTTCTAATTTTGTTAAGAACTAAATACAAAGCAGGGGGGAGGGGGGGGGGGTTTCTTCGAATAACAATACCTGACAGCAATACAAATTGCATATCGCCGCATCGTTTCCCCCCCACGCTGTTATATTTTTGTATGATCATAATAAGTTCAACGGTAATTCACATTTATCAACGATGCAGTTATTGCCGAATCTGCATGCATATCGATACTTCCCGGTGAGCGTTCGTCGAAAAAACCCTTTGCATCCGTAACAAGCTAAAATACCATAGTGCAACTTCGCGTGGCCATCACCGCATACTGCGCACACTGCATTATTCTCTGCAGCGACGTTCATAACTACACGTGTTTTATGAAAACGATAAAGAATTGTGGTTTAACGTAAGAAGATTGAATAAATCCTGAAAGAAATAAAAGTGAAATGATACCAGTAGGTTTGTCCTTGATATCATAAGAGGAATGTGCGTTGGATCTACTGGCTCCAAGCATTACCTCCTTGATCATCGGCATTCTGAAAAGCAAAAAATAATTTTTTTTCAATTGGAAATGGAAGCAAGCTAAATAATTTCTGGCGGTTCAGCAGTTCACATCCTAACATGTACTCAACTCTAACATACAACACACACACACACACACACACACACACACACATACACAAATGGACGCACATACGGATATATATGCAAACCATACATAAGCTTGAACAGGCACCTATAAGGTCATGTTTTTTCTCACTTATTTCATGCGAAAAATTTTTTGCTTTACTCAAATGAAACTCTTCTCTAAAGGGCCAATTTATTTTAAAATCACTTCATCACACAACGAGTGAGGAAAAGTAGTCTTTTGGTTATTTCTTAAGTGGATCAGAAATTGCCCAAGTTTAAGTTATTATTTGCTTAACAAATGGAGATTACGATGATATCAATACAAGCTTGGAATAAAATTTTCTGCCAATTAAAAACTTTTCAACAATGCAAAACGAGCATAGTTATGTGTGCGAGAGAAGAATGATAATTACATTAGTCTAAATTCCTGACAAAAAAAATTATTTGAGCAAATTTATTCATATGGTGTTGTTTCACGAACATTATCGTTTCAAGTTATAAGACAATCATTGTGGTATCAATATGAGATAGCCGCATTACATATTTATCGCCTGGAGTAGCATCTTTCTAATAGATGGTTATGCGACGCATTTCTCTCATATACAACTATTCAATAAGTAGTCAAAAATAATTTGAAATGATGAAATCATACTGCTGCAGTGCATAAATTGTCGTTCATGAGGTAATAATAGGTAAGTTAGATTTTTTTTGTCGAAAATTCTCCTCTTCATCATTTATAAATATAAGCGAGGACAAGAGCGAAAAGAGAGGGAAGAAGGGGAGACGAGTAATCCATTTTTCCCAGGTAGTTGATAACCGCTCGACAAATCTAACGAAATAAGAGTAAGAAAGCTTTTCAAAAAAAAATGTATCCATTATTCTTCGAGACAAATACAAAACGAGATTCGATTTAACATCAATATGCGTTTGTTTTCAATTTCATTTCTTTTAATTTTTATCCTGAATCTCCAGGAATCTGACTATATTGGAAGATATTGTGGTAGTATTGTGATGTGGAAGTGATACAGCTGAGCAGTATTTAAGCAGAAAGCACGTTTCAAAAACTTTGATGAATCGAGGAATCATAAACTTGTTCGTAATGGCTGGCGATATACTGAGAACCAGAATTGAAAATACATAAAAGAAAAACAGTGGTAGATGTTGAGTACGGAAACAACGGTAATCTAGCTTAACGAACAGATCACTAGTTTGTAGTCAGCAACGACCCCACTTTTCGATAAATACCTGTGAAACGACAGTGTTAAAGTTGAATTTGGAAAAAAGCGCTTGCCCGATCGGTGTTACTAATTCACCAAACTTCCATAGCAGCTTATATTGATAGTGCCAGTCAATTTCAATCGGCTACTAATACATTATTGTTCCACGATTTTATAGGTATGCGCAGACTTAAGTGTTTTTATGAACTAATTGCATTCCAGAACGATGCCTATCCTTCTTGCTTGCCTAGATGACACATAACGAATCGAATAATGCAGACTATCTGAATTCCTGAGATTAATGCGAAGACCGCTTAATGAGAGTGTAAAGAGATAATACTTTCACGTATTATTGAATGATTTTATTGCCAACAGAATATACCACGGGTACTGTCAAGTAATTATAAAAAATTCCCCTGGAAAGCTGTTTGACTTTTGTTGTGATATAGCACTAGTCCCACTCTGATCTGATCTAATAAAGCATAAATAATGTTTAATTCTCTTCTGTAATGTTTGTGTTGTTTTGGTTGAAGCTATTATATGCTCTAAATTCAAAATTGAAAATATATTACATGACAATTCCTCTTTTGATATTATTTTTATTAGCTTGGTGAATCCCTCTCATCTCCATGAAAACCTGTTTCATCCATGGCAGCCAATCTGAATATACCACGTCTGCTTTTATCGAACTATAAATATGGCAGACAGACATTGGGATAGATTTCAGATAAATGAAAGAGCAAGTTAGAACTTTACAAAAAGTATGGACTGAGCATGGCGTGTAAGCCATTATCTTTATTACTCATATTTTCGCTCATCTATTTATATAAATTACACAGTGAGGACATCTATCTAAGGATAGCACAACCTAACAACCCTACACTCACAAGATGTTACCATTTTCTCTCTATCAAACCATTAATCGATAATTTGCAGAAAATCGGTAATTTGCGCCATTTGTTTTCATTGACTTGACACTATAATCGAATGTTCCCATCATTTTCAAGTAATCTTAAACCACTGCCATTAACGCACCATAAATTTGTAAATTTGCATTTCATAAAAGTTAGTTTTATAAAACAGTCATCGTGTTACTAAAAATGAAATTTCGAAAAGTGAATTTTCCTCCTCATTGACATCTCATGGAGAACGTCCAATTGCAGCGCATCACACTGGTCAGTTTGGCAGAAAGAGCCAGTTTAGGATTAGCAAAAGCTGAATACATCACTGGATAGGCACAACTGATTCTAAAATTTGGTTTTAAAAGAAGCACAGTGAAAGGCGAGGAGCACAGGGTAAGATGCTTCGCTTGATACGTCTGTTTGCATAAAACTGTTTCTATTCAATACAGTTTATGAGTTAGCTTTATGACCAACCATATGGATGCTACCGACCAACGCTGAATTTTGTTCTTAAAATGTAGTCTTACCGCTTTAACCATAAAAGTTCGACTGTTGATCTTTCCGATTGGCCGTAAGTTTAACTAAGTTATTTGTAGCATTCGCAGTGAGACTGGACAATAGATTTACTATCAAGCAGGAAAGAAGGTTCTCATTTTATTGCAAGCAAAGAGCTGAGTAATTGAGGTGACGACGAGTAATTGGTAAGTAAAGTAATGTTATCGCAGTTTTTTTTACCAGAAAATAGATTGGAATGGATTTGCTTAGTATTTTTACTTTGTAATGACTAAATCAGTAATTTATATAAGGTCGACATACATCCGTCTTACGAATATTCTTTATTTACTTATGTTTACGTCGCTACCAAGAATAGCGCTAGAATACAACGTAGAAGGCCTTACACATCGAAAAATAACAAATCCAGCATTCTCTCAATGCAAACGAAAGGCAAGTAGCCGTCATAAATAGAGATAGTTATAACTATTCCAAATGGGAGGGACTTTGAGCATTTCTCAAATAATTTTTTTGGGCATTATAGGGGAGAACTTCCCATTGTTAATGGTTTCATGAATGTCTAAATCTAGACCAAAATAAGGTGAAATGAGAAAAAAGTGAAATGACTAACAGTTGTTACTAACAGTCACTCATAATACAACAAATTAACAGTCAGTCATAATACAACAAAATACACAGTGTTTCACACATTGAATAAAAGCTAAAGCACCACATGGGTCACACAATTTTAATTTCCATATTAGTTAAAAGCAATAAAGTGCATGGAAGAAACCGATGAAAGTGTATTGATGCACGAAAGTGTTAACAAAAAAAGTCTATGGTCACAGCAGTACTGAATGTACTGATAAAAGGATGCTAAAACATCCTTTCATCAGCCAGCGTGTGATTACTTCCGTACTCTTTTCCTTCCTTTCTTCCATTTCTTTTATTTGATTAATTGAATTTCGCTGAACAGGACAAACACGATCTTCATTAAAGACAGTGTCTGTCCCATAAAACTAGCTCATCAGCAGTTTTATCAAACGATCAGTCACTTTATTTCACACTGCATGTTTCATATTTTACTTAAATTCTAGACTTTCTATTTTTTCTAAAGTTCGACACCCCAGTAAATTTTGAAGACCGAAAATAGACGAATTAATTAATAATTAGTTCCTATAGATTAAATCTTGAAATTTCACCAAATTCAAATCCGACACTCCTCTTAGATTTTTTTACCCGTACACTTGATGATATTTTGGGATGGACGTAAGAACACCCGTCGGTTCATCGAATTTCATAAGTTCTTCCACCTTACGACTTTCTCAATAATTGAAATCCATCCACGCCTTTTATACAAACTGAATTTTTATTTTTCAGCGACAGCAAAATCTTCGGTTTAGAAGTGAACTCGCAAATGATTAGTTGAGAACATTCATGTGGAATGAAATGGATTTCGTTAGAAAATGATAACGAAATTACTTACCACACTGAACTGTTACGCTTATTGTGATGAAAGTTACAAATTCCAAATTAAAGTTTGTTCTGTTCCAGGTAACATCATAAAATCTACAATCATATTTCATCAATAACTCTGGTTTTTGAAGTAATTCGCGAAGAAATATTTAGCAATGTCAACTAAACAAGAGAAGCCTCTTAGATTACTCATTATACTAGGCTCTACTTAATTCCATTAAAAATATGCGAATAAACAGTCAAGCGACTACAATGAAAAAACCAATGCCATCAGTAACGAAGTAACCATTATGTTTCCCGAAAAATAGGATTACCATCAATGTGAAATTGATATATGACATATTGGCTTATTTATGGCTAACTTTTGGAAAACATTTCTCATTTACAGAAGTTTGACATGAAGAAATTAGTTCCAAATTGGAGTCGGTGACTCAAAATGAAAGAAAATGATTCCAATTGAAAGACCAAAAGAGAGAGAGGAGATGCTCTAAAATGTAATTATTAGACATGGAATGAGACAGAAATCGTGATAAGGAAGAGAGCACCCTGCCAAGTGAGTGAAAAAATGAACATTAAGTGAGAGAATCACTATGATGCCAAATAATATTTGCAACAGAAATCAATTAATTAGATAAAAATTGAGATGCTTTTTTGTACTGTATGTCTGTTTGTTTGTCGTCTGCTTTGTGGTTAGCAACTGCAGAACTATATTCAAAACGATGGATAGAAGTGTATATCACTTGTAGATGATATGATTTAATATGTGAGTGATAAGGATTGTTTCCATAGGATGAACCTACCGCAGTATACAAATAAACTGGCCAAAGGTATCAACAATCAATTTGCGGTTCTTCGACTGTATAACGGGAAACGATTATGAATCATTTCGAAAAATATGCACTTGTGATAAAGGCTTACCCAATTGAGTTGATTTATTGAAAGGATGTAGCGTTATATCCTTTGATCCGTGCTACTGTTTTGAGTAATAAACTGTGCGATAGTAATATGAATTACTTAGATTGCCAAAATTGCAGCCGAAATATCCCGGCTTCCTAAATACAACAATAGAAGTGGTCGATTTGGGACAGCACCGGATATATTAAAGGGAAACAGGAAATGAAAAATGCATAGTATTGGGTATTAATGAACGGTGCCGCCAACCACCATTATCACAGGCAACTTTTGCAAATAATCTTCAAAAAATGGATTCAGGGGAACGAATTCCTCTTACAATAAAATAATTAGCCATACAAGAGAAACAGACAAAAATATGTGCAAATAACCATGATACTCGCTAGTTTTAAACAAATAGTACAATTAGTTACGTCGAAAAGTTCGATTAAAGAGGAGAATTGTAGACGAGATGGAAATTGAAGAAATCAATTGGAAGATAAAACTTGAATAATTATAGAATGACCATGATCTAAGTTCTAGTCATATTGCTCATAAAATACCTAATTCGATGGAATTGTGGTCAAAACATAGTTTAGCAATTGACCACTAATGCAAACAGTAGAGATGGTAACTATTTGAAATCTTGCTGAGTGCAATCGTAGAAAAAGAAGAGCAATCAAAAAGTAGATAAGTATTCATCATAAGCATTTGAGATTAATCTCGACTGCTGAACCAGTCTAGTTTATGTATCTGGAGGTGGTGAACATGTAAATATGCAAAAAATTGCGTTTTCCTCAAAAGCATCGTTATTTTTCTCAAACAGAAGATTTTCATCATTTAATCCTTTACCAATCCATGTTATCATTATGGAACCAAATGCTGTCATTCAAACGAATTCTTGTTTTATTTTATATGAAATCTTAAAGATGTCACATTTACTATTCAGCAGATTTCTTCATTTCTTGAAAAATCTCCTTTGATGATAATTTCCAGACTTATTCCGTTGGGTTCTTTTTCTCGAGAAACCCAACATAGTGAATGTTTGGGCAGATATCGTCATATTATCGTCCTTACAATTAATAAAGATACATTAGTTTGTAGCAGAAACTAACTGAAGAAAGGTATCAAAATTTATTGCTTTTTTGATGACATGTGGAATGAGCCAAAAATGAAAGGGATCTGTAGAGTCTGTGCTTTTGATACTTACTTATTGAAAGTGTTTTCTGTTTCTATAGACTGATCAAATTAATCCTTGCTTTCCATAATGTTCAAAATGAACAAAATGAGATTACCACCTGCGCATTGCAAATTTTTCAGAAAGAGAGGAAGAATCAGGAAGCCATCAAGAAAACAGAAAACTTAAAAAGGCACACTTTGCAAAATGTTATTCAATCTTAAATTTTTACAAAAAGCATTCTCATTAATGGGTAGTGATCAAATTTCTTTTTGTTTCCTTTCATCTCCTCTACTCTTTTATTATCCTACTGAAACTAAAAGGTATTAATTAAGCTTATTCTTTATTACCTACAAACGACCCCTAATAGTTCCAACAACTGGGTTTGGCTATCTGTTTCAGTCTTTACCGCACTTATGGAAGCCACTTACTTTTCGTCTGGTAATAAATTACTTTTTATTAAACAATTTATAAATTTATGAATTGTAAAAACCTCAAAATTCTCCAGTTGGTTGGGAAATGCTGGAGTTCAATTTCGCCATATTTAAGGGTCAGGAGAAAAGATCTATTAATAAATTAGAACGTTATTCCTGTATTGTCTTTTGGATACCCAAAACTCGACGAATTTGTTTCATTCGTAATTCTTATCAAAAATTTACAGGAATATGCGGCTAAGACAGAGAAAGACGGACAACAAAACAGGGAAAGAATAAGTTTCTATCATGCAATACCACCAAACAAATTATCAATATACTATTTTAGCACATTGATTTCTGAAGTAGAATGAATGGGGTAGAATGAGGTCAAAAAAAGTTCAAACAGCCATCTGAGTTGACGCCTATCAACATACAACAGTAACAAATATCCTTTTATGTTACTACGCATCAATCTATCACTCTAATAATTAATTAATCCAATAACTGAATGGTAATATAGAGTAAGATATTGTTTACTTACTGGGTGAGCATTTCTTTGCATCTTACACTCCTAAAAAGAAATACATTTCAAAGACGTAATAAGACTGCTGCTGTACAATTCGATCATTGTAAAATTCTCAATCACATTCTCCTGCTTCTCTGTAATAAATAAATCAAATGGTTCAACATACCTGAAGTTGTGCTTTATGCTGCTGCTATTGTTGTCGCTATATGAAAAATGATTAAGTGATAGCTCCTGTATAATAAGCATTTCTAAAAAATAAATTCAAGTAATAAGTCTTTGCACGATACTAATGCAGATGGTTAACTTGAAATGGTTAGGAATTCATTGAATAATGTTCTATTCAGAAACATTAGAATCTTCCTGAAGAACCGAACAGATTTAATTGTTGACACATTGTTGCTGGAACAGGGCATAATGCTAGGAAAAACATATGTTTTAAACAACGAATATGCCATTCTCAACAATATGATGCAATCAAGAAATGCGAAGTAATTTTTGATATTCGTTCTCAGCGATAGCGTAATGCAATCAGATAGCTTTAAAAAGGAAAAGAAAAAAAAAAGAAGCTTTACCTCCTCCAAATTGTTTATCCAACTTTCTATATGCTTCATCATCAAATGGTAAAATGGTGATATCGAACGACACAAATGCACAACGGTATTATGATAATGCTACAACACTTGCTATTGCTGCAGAAATTTTACTGATCACGCCATAAAGAGATCACTACTAGAAATATGACATATAGAAAAAAGAAGTAATAGATTTGAAACGAGTAGTAAACTAGTGGTATTGCTCTGCGAAAAAGTAAAGTAAACAAAGAATATACTTTTGCAGGCATTGCTTCAATGTAACAACAAAGATCATATTGGACATCAAACAATTTCTCAAGTGAAAATGTTTCATCCGAGAATTGATTTCACTAAAAGTAACATTAAACACCCTATTTCTTTTGTGACAATTATATGTGAAATGCAATGTTACGAGCTTCATCGCTTTTGCAAGCAAAAGATCGGATATTTCAAGTGAAAGATACTTCCAAATCATATATTGCTACAGGTAAAGAATAAAGTCTTCACAATTTAGAGTGATCTCAGCAATAATGGACATATAAAGGGTCGTTCATTTATGAAACACTGGCGATACATAAGTTTAACTGCTAAAGAATGACGAAGACGGCTAAGATAAAAACTTCGTCGACACATATGTGCAAAAAAAAAGGAAGAATAAATTAAGAGACAGAAAAATGTGAAGTTAAGTCACTGAGCTTAGTCAAGGAAGCATGGAATGATTTCACGTATTAGCTAAGGAAACCCACCCCTTGCAACGATTAGAGGTCAAAAGTGCTATGGCGCAGAGCTATCTTTTCCTTCTTTTTTCCTTTCATTATTATCTTTTACAGATCCACAAACTCCTTGTCTTTTCTATGTTTAAGAAAATTCATGTATCCTGTGATACCGTAGAAATATTACTCCGTCGTACTTATCCGTCACCAATATGCTTACGGACAAAACTGGAAAACAAGAAGTTGACATCTGCAAAATGACATTATATTGTATCGGGATTGTTGGGATCAGCACTTAACGTGAAAAAATCAACTTTAGGCTACCGCTGATCTTCGAAACTTGTTTATTTATTTATTTTTGATAATGCCGGTTGCGGATCACTTTCCTTCTCTTCAGTATGGTGATAAAGAAGAATACTTTAATTTTAACTGAATAACAAATATTTCTTTTGAGCGAGCACAGAGAGTATTATTATTTGGGTAGAACATTTCGAAGACTTCACAAATTACAAACTTTTAATAGGAATTTCATTTGTGATCAAAAGACAATAATAAAGAAATTTAGAGGTAAAATTCCACAAAATTTATAGCAAATTCCAGAATCTCGTTAAAGGATTTGTAGAAAGGGTACATTTTCTTTCATATGCATTCAGCATTTTGCATATATAACATCCATTCGCTCCGCAAAACTGGTTTAGTACAAAATTTCCAGGTCCTGTTACTAATTGCAGATGACAAATCAGTTGTTTATGATAGCTGAAAAATTATCTGAAATATCAAACACTCTTCCCCCGTTGGAACCAAGAAATTGGTGAATAGCGTTAATACCATTTAGATAGCTATGATAATTATAAACAGTTAATGAGCGGCTAATCTATGGCGAGATCTTCAAATTAACCAGATAACAATTTTTTGACAGTTAAGACCGAGAAAAAAAAAATTGTCAACGGATAAGAAAGAGGTTACTACAACCGTTACGGCGTTTCTGCCCTCATAGTGTATGCCGGAAGCGCAGAACATCCAGCAAACATTTATTGGTGGAATTCATTGCCTGAGCGTTCATTATCGCTGTATCACTTTTGCATAATTTCTCTGTATCATTCGTATCATTCGTTGTGACATTTCATTATCTCTTCATTCTAATCTTCGCTCTGCCACATGCATTGTATTGTTAAGTGTTCGTGCGGAAGACTTAATATCAAGTTAGCTTCATAATTCCTGAACGAAGTTAACGATCACGTTTGGCATTCGAATCTCTGTCTATCCAAATGAAAGAGTAGTTTTCAAATCACATGCAAAATAATATTATATTTCATCATGTCATTTGCATTATCTGTTTGATGAAAAATCACAAAGACAGAATGACTGTTTTGTACGACGTTAACTTTTTAAACATCCTTGTTGAATTTTTTCATTTTATGTGCTCTTACGAATCCAAACTTCCTCTGTTAATTAAGCTTCTATAATGTGAAAAATTCCTAAACCAATAATGAATTATTGCTCCTGATTGCCGCTTATCCGTAACCGTCCAACAGTTAACAGTGAGTAAAACGATGAGCTTCATGATCCTGTTTCAATTCAAACTATAGCTCATTAAGCTATAACCTGAAAACTTCGAAACAGAAATTCATCTGAAAATGATGCAGCTAGCGGTGATTTGAAATTCGAAAATAAAGTGGAAGAAATACATGGATGTATTCCTAGAAATGCAAGGAATGTGTAGTAAGAATGATAATGTTATTACTACGTCACTTAGCTAGCCAAAAAGATTGTTTGGCAATGCTATTTCCGGTCCTCATCTTAAACTTCTCATTGCAATCTTTCATCTTAATTAGAAAATCACAAAACGATTAATAGCAGAGATAAACAACCGGAAGCAAGCTTTCTCTTCCAAACTTGTGCTTTCCACTTTGGTTGCATGGTTAATAAAAGGACAACGAGGACAAGAAAAAAAAGAATGGAATTTGAGTTTTTACCAGATATTTCTGTACATTCTCAGCTTAAGCAAAGAAATAAGTACAATAATTAATAATTGCTATTTTAATAAAAGTAAGTAGAAAATAGAAAATTTCAAATTTACGACAATAATTGATTTTATTCGGAGAACTTAATCCTTCCATTACACTCATTTATAACATTAATTTCTCCATTATGAATCAGAAAAAATTAATTTTCAGGAGATTTGATTTTCCATTTCACATTATAAGAATTTTTCGTTGTTACAAAAGTATTCCCACGTTGAATTCCAGCGGTTTCAAACGGCTTGTAATTTATGTGGGTATTTTGTATGATTTACCCGCTTCGAGCATCAGTCCAAAATCAGAATGCATGCAGAAAACATGAAAAAAAAGCAGGATATTTTTTGAGCTGAAAAAACGTTTGCTGCCTTTCTTATACTTTGAGTGATATAAATGAGGCCACTATTTGTAGAAAACATTGAAAAAGGATTAAAAATCTTTAAATTTCTATTTATGAGAACTTAAATTTCGTTTTATGCGCGTCTGTTCGCTTATTTTTTGATATTTGACCGACATATGGTGAATTCTGGTATAAAGATATGAAATACAGTGAAGAGCAAGAAAACAGTGTCGAGTCCCTGTAAGTTGAACACTGAACACTCAGACTTTCTTGACAGTGCTAATCACATTAATTATTACTTATGAAACCAAGGATAGCCAGGCATGCTTATTTCCCTTCGAAAAATGAAGCACAACTATATCCAGAATAATCTGTAGCACTTTTTTCCTATTCATTGTCATGCAGAATAAATAAACTTTTGGTTTAGTGACGGTGTGGACACACTGTTTACTTGTATCAAGTTTTCATGCCTATTGGTCGGTTTAAGACATTCTTTGGAGGAATATTTTTCGAAATAGTACTACAAATCAGTTTGGCGAGAAATACAAAGACAATGCAGATTTTTTTTTTCTGATCAACTCTTTTATGATCAGTAAAAAATATTTGCAGAATTTCTCGTTAGCAAGAGCATTATCACTAGATTACTGGCAGGGCAATAGCTAATCACATTGGTACTCAATCCCACTTCCGCTGTTTTTTCGTTGTTTGTGAAAGAGGATTGCAAAATGCAAACAACATATCAGTAGTGTTAATCTCTATCAGTTTTCTTGATAAATCGTCCAGAAGTTTAACACTGAGAAAGCATTCCTTAACTTTTCCTGCTATTGTTTTTCCGTAAAATAATGAACTTCTTCTCTTTACAGTTAGACCATTTGAGTATTTTAAAAGAATGATATGTTGGATGTGTCCATATGGATAGCAGCTACCATGTATCACACTGATACTTGTAGCAGATTATGTAGGCCGACGTTTTTAAGAATTCCTACTGCCTGCTCTGCCTGTTTATTATTCCATACTTAGTTTCTGCTGACAAATGTTTGAAAATACTTAAGACAAACGCTTCTCTTTATATGCAACCTGAAAACAGATTTATGATTCTCGTAGAGCATAGTTGATGATATTCAATTTAATTTCACAATATTAATCGCAATTTATTGGAAACTCTGAGTTCAATTTTTCCAACATGAATAAATTTTTAACAATGCAAAGAAAACCTGGAAGGTTGTGGTTTTCATGTATATTTTTTGTCTCGGTTTTGATTGATTTGGCCATGTGAAATGAAAATTCAAAGAATTTTTCGTCACAAGAAAGAAGAAATTTCAGGAAGCTGGAATGATGAGCTTGAAGTAAACTAGTTGATTGCTTTCACTATTTCTTCTTCCTCACTCTACCAAATAACAGTTTGAATTTTGATACATGCCGTAAATGGTATTTGACTGTCCAATTTGACTGTCTTAGAAATTCCATATAGTTTTCATACAGCTGAAAAAGAAGCACGATGTGCACTCTTCGAAAAAAGAGTGACCTTTATTATATTTTGTTTACTGTACTTTCAAATGACACTACTCTATGAGCAGATGATTTTTATAGAATATCTTATATGCCAAGTTGCTGATAGTAATGATATACTGATAAAAGTATGAACGTATGAACGTTTCCTGCAAGCTGCAAGATTTTGTTGTTCAAATAATAAGCTTTTTTGAATGATCTGATTTACTAAGATTGCATCATCCTCACAAAAATTCAATCGTACTTCTTCTCTACGTTCATCGAAGAGTATTATCAATTTTCCGCTTAGATTTCCTTTTATCCTTCTATCCTCACATGATTCCGTTTGTTGTTCAACTTATCTAAAAATTTATAAAAGACCAGAAGTTAATGCTTTTAGCTACTTCATGGACTTTTTACTCCATCATTTTTAAAGTTCAGATATGTTTTTCACGATCTCTGTAAGCAATTCAAATGCAACATTTCCTGGATCATTTTAAACAAATCGTGAGAATTTTAAATCAAAAACAGTAATTTCAGACCTAATTTTCTTAGAATTATTCTCAACATGCATTGCTTTTCTCATTTTATGCTCCTCCAACTGTTGCTACGTACAATTTGTGGAGATCTTAAATGCTACGCTTTTTTGGCAAATAAACATCTTTTTGTCGTTCTATTTACCAATAATTATTAGTAATAATCTAAAGATATATTTCCAAAGTGCACGAGAAATAGAAAACAGCCGCCATTAATAACTGGAGTATTTTTTCCTTGCTAAATGACACACTTTGAAAGAATCGCCTTTGTGTTACCAATGTTTATCAAACTGCTAAAATATATAGTTAGTTAACCTTCACCTAATCTTTGGCAAGATATTAAAAAATCGAATATTTCATCAATCCTAATTTCATCGGTTCATTTTTTACTTCGTTAAAGCAGCGACAACATTATCTTATTCCTTTGATACCTCCCCAGCGACAATATTATCTTATTCCTTTAATATTTAATATATATAAAACCATTGAAAAGAATTTTTTTTTCAAAATATCAAGAGCTCTTTTCTAACAAAATTAATGTGGTTTTCTTTCTGGATCATTTTCCGTAATTTTTAACAACAAAATATAAAATACTAAATGGACAAATCAGAAAGTCATCCTATTCTGGTGCAGTTGCAAATTATGGTAGCTGAAGAACGTAACCATTGCTATAACTCATAAGAAATTCCGAAAAAAACCTCAGCTACCTCATGACCTTTTAGGCTTACGTTTCTGGGTTAACCTAAGGATTTACAAAGTGTAAGAAATCTCAGTGCTATCATTTGTTATAACTTTTTACGCTTACAATGCACATTCAAGATATATAGATGTGCACAAAAGGTATAAATTATCGAGAGCAGATAAGCAGCAGGCATGTGTGCATGTATATTTATGAGCCTAAAAATAAGTGGGTTTCATATGTATGTGTGCTTGTGTGTGGGTAGTTTGTGTCAATGGGCACAAGAAATGTTTCTGAATATATTGAAATAGCATATATGATCGAAGAGGACGAAATAAGGTCAATTATATTAATGGACTGCGCATTTAACACGAAAGTAATTGCGTATCATTTAGGTCACTAAGTTTCAGCTATAATTGTGGCTAGATGACTTCTTTCAAAACACTTTTTCTTTTATATGAATTATTAAAGGTTGTTCAAAGGATGTATTTCAAGAAGTAGTTGTAAAAACTTTTCTTAAAGTATAAATAAACTTCCAAATTTGCCTTTTCTTTCATTCTTTATTCTCATCATTTCACAGTCTTCATCTTTCAGTGCTTAATTTCTCTTTTATTTCAAAGTTTGGGCATAGCAACTTTGACAATTCTGCGTACTGCTGATACCATTTAGTGTACCCAGTTACATCTTCTACTCTTGAGAACCTCGATTGATCTCGAGTCCAAATGTTCTTTTTTATCAGAAATCTGCAATTTTGAAAGTTATCTTTGAAATATTTACTTATTTTGAGCGAACAAAAAATAATTTCATTATTTTATTTAAAGGAAAAGCTATGGTTTCTTATGGAAAATAAAGAAAGAAATAGGCAAGATCAGAATACAAAAGCTTCCTTGTCACTTATCAGTTAAAAATCACGTATGAGAAGCTATCTTCAGTTTCCTGAAAACTGAAGATAGCTTCTCACACGTGATTTTTAAGCCACAGTTTCCACATTATTTATCAGATAGTCAAATGCTCTTGTCCCATATGACTTTAAAGAACCTTTTTCCCGACATTTTCTTTAGAATCCATTGATTTCTCATACATTTAGAGACCTAAATTCAAATCATTTTAGAATCGTTTTAATAGATAAATCATTTCAGAAGGTGTTGGATAAATCTTTTGTTGTTCTCTGTGATAAGCCACAGTTTTCACATTATTTGTCAGATAGTCAGCTCATTTCATAGGTATCACTGCAATAGTTTGCCTCATGTTTGAGCTGATCAGCCATTCACTAATTGGTTTTGATAAAGATACTGTTCGACTATTTCTAGTACAAAGAATGGTTTGAAGACCTCCGTTGAATCTGTAATATATATGAAATCGCTTGGCACCAGCCCATTAGGAGGAAATAAACTGATAAGAGCATATCAATTCAAGATGTTTTACTAAACAAAGTGGATCATTTTTGCATCCAAATAATGTTTTCCGTATTGTACTTTATTGTATGAATCTGTGCCTTCATTGTGCTATGCATAGTTATCGTCAGGCATTTGTTTCTCTCACCTGAATTGAATTATGCTTCAAGATAAAAGGACATTTTTGAAGGTTATAAGTTGATCTCAAGAGTAAGAGATTACTTGTTCAGTTTTTTTCTAGATGTTTGTTAAGTATCTTTTTTTCTACAGAAATTGCTTTTATTTGCTGCTTTGCAACATTCGGTTTGAAGGCATCCATAAAAATTTATTTAAGTCCTTGCAAAGGACTTTATTTAAGTCCTCGCAAAGTGGCTGTTGCTGTTGATAAAGGATTCCCTATGTACCACATTTTTAGAGCAGTACTTTAGGTCTAAACAGACCATTTGTTCTTCAAGCTTTACCAGAAGTTGGCTTTAGGAACAAGCAAACTAGTTACATAGCAGCTTATTTTTGTTTGTCTGAGAATCCCTCCAAGAAACTGAAATTACTTAACCTTTGCTGATTATCGTAACTCACTAATAGTACCAGTAACAGCTCATGCTGTTTGCTTTATTTATTGTCCTTTTTTTTTAAAAATTAGACTGACAATGTTTTGGCAAATCGGATTTCTGTATCTGCAAAGTTAGACTGTCAAGTGATGTACATAAGAATGTGGATTTTTCAATATTTATGAAGACAAATATTAGATAAGTCAGTCCGAAACATTACATTTTAAGATAATTTAGTGTTTCGGATTGATTTTGTGCCACTTTTGTCTCACCATAATCACCTGACCCTCGTAAAAGTTGAAAAAATAATTTAATGAATAAACGCTCTTATTAGTGGTTCATCAATAAGTGGTATAAAGTGAAATGCATTGCAGGTCTCATTATCAATATAAACAACATTGGCAGTTTGTCAGTAAGTGATGTAATTGTATCTTTCACAGTTGCTGCAGTGACGACAGTGAACATATTCACCAGAAACTTGATATTCCTGCTTGTTTTCTGCAAATTTATCGGACTTTCCCAAGTAGCAATAATCCTTCACTTTTTTCATCTTTTATTAAAATGATCTGGTACAGTGCATTTTAATACAGTTGTCCAAGCAGTTCCCTAGAAAGTTCTTTTATTTAAACACAGCCAAATAAATTACTGCCTTGTTCATAAAAGCTTATAATAATACCCTTCAAATGCTCCAGGAGGCAGCATATTGTTTTCCAGTTTTACATTTACTGCAGCTGCAATTAACCGCTTACTGTTGGTTTTATTTCCGAGCAAAGAGATGAGGTATTTCAATTGTTTTGTTTTAATGTTAACCTAAGTATAAATTAGTGGATAATTGGCAAACAATAGCAAGATCGTTTTATTACCGAAAAGAAAAACGATCATTGTTTTTATTAGTTAAAGTTGAAAAAGGATTCTCGAAGACAGAAGTACCTTTCGTAATTTGTTCGAAGTGTTTAAAAACTATTCTACAATTCAGAAGGAGAGTTTTTGAATAAAATTCCTTTAATTCTATAAATGTTCTCATGCGGAACATTTATCGAATCAAAAAAATTTTATTATAGCATAAATCAGATGTTTCCCATGCGGAAATAATTCGAACCAGTAAGAATTAAGGAAGAACTTAATCTGAAATGTTCCACTGACTTTAACTCATATACCGGATAAAGTCATATATTATATATCGTCGAGTCTGGATGTTATGGAAATATTTTGTTTGCTCACATAAAATATTGGCTCGAATTTTATTTCTTTGAAAGAATGCGGAAATGGTAGTTGGATTAGGACATATTTTCATCTTTCTCTCATCACTTTCAATTTATGAACGCTTTACAGATACATTCGAACGAACATTTTTCATTGTGGTTAGCATTTGGACTGTTGGATATGTAACGTCATTATCCATCCGTATGTTCTTTGTTACCCTTTCCTACTTACTTTCCATACTGTTTCACATCATATAAGGAATCATCCATTGCATCGATGCCTTCTACTTGATAGATTGAAAAACGAAAAGAACAGCAGTTCCTCCTAAAAGAAAGTGAGCAAAGACTGCGATATCGAAGATCCAGATCAAACAGGTAATATGCTTCTCCAAGGCCTTGTTACTTTGGGATATGGAGCAATAATTATCTGCTCATCATGTTATTAGCGACAAGTGGGATGATCTGGATCGCTTTTTAGATTAGATAGAGAAGAATAAGACGAAAACACAGGTGAAAGAAGTGATAATGAGGTGATGGATTGTAGTAGACTGTAGTGGACAATGGTTTAAGTGTCTTGTTTCATTGGGTGCATCTTAATGATTGTTTTTGTTGCAGAATGATGGTTTGTATGGTAATAAGTTCCACTCTTACTTGGCTATCATTCAATCTAATTAACCTTTCGGGTGATTACTACGGTATTTCCTTACTTTTCTCAATGCTATTTGTTTTTTGTCATATCTATGACTTCTGTTATGTGGGATCCAGTGATCTACACCTAGTTTAATTAGCAGTGACGCACCACTAAAACTCTACGTGACATCTCTTTGCAACATTGGACTCAAATTCTTCCGTTAATTTCCTGACGACTTAAAACGATCTCCTTTACCTAAATCTTCAAACTTACCCAGCATGGTTGACACTTTGCTCAGTGTTTCTTTCCTTATTCATACTCTCAGGAGTGACAAATCATTCACAAGCAGTTTGCCCATAGGTTCGTGGGAGCATGGGCATTTCTGCTCCTCTGTTCTTAATTTCAAATTTGTCTTTCTTTGTCATTTTTCTTCATTCCTAACATTTGATCATTAAATGACCTCTACAGCCTAGAAATTAGAATTATTAAGGATTACAGAAGAGAACAAAAACCATATTTGAAATCTCGCCAGTTAAAGAGTTTTATTTGATAACTCTTCTAGTTTATATTGATGTCACAGGGCAAATATAAATCGTCTTTTCTGTTGCAGCCAGTTATTTTCCTATCCAAATAAATTTGGATTCCAAAATGGGCTGGTAGGAAAACTTGTTTCTGGAGTTCTCCGAAATGTAATGTGCTTTTATAGAAGTTATAGAAAATATGGATAGATTTTTTCGCTTACCCATTTTGCTAATATTAACTTACGCGGCTGCTTTTTCCAAATTCTTTGACAATATCCATGTTACGGGGGATCAATTAAGAGCATTAGATTTTGTGACTAGGTAGGTAGCTTGATCTCTAGCAAAAAAATTTAAGGCATTTGGTCCCTTCAAAAGTTTAACAAGTTTTACTTCCCCACCTCTCTTTTAAGATTGTGGAGACAAAGTTTAAGGAAAGACCAGACCCGGAAAGGCGATTATTCCTAAACTTCTTTAGTACTGTTGAGCAGTTTAAATGTCCTCATCAGAAGGAGCGCAAAGATGAGATTGTCGTAATATAAGCTTAGATGCAAAACCTTGAATATTAAATAATAAAAGTACCAAAAATGGTTTTCACGAGATACGGAAGCCAGGAAAAACTTCACAAGTTGTAATGTTATTCATTTCAATATCCCGTCAATTGCGTGTTTACTAGTGAAAGTCCCACCGACCGTATATTGCAGTATGATTTTAGATTATTCATCGCCAAATAGCTTCTTTGAGAAGTTGTAGAAGTTATAAGAGTTCTTCCATATGAAAGAAATATTGCCTGTTTCGATCGAGATGGCGAATCTGTCAATGTTGGAGGAAGAATGTTACTATTGATCCATCCCAACAATTCAGCTCATCACTTTCTCCTTTTTCCCCTTAAATTTAGAATGAATGGTTGGTTGGTTTTTGTGAGACATCATATGCCCTCGTAGAGAATAAAATGCATCAAAATGTTGCAGATGTCATTAAGGTGTATGACAATTCTTTGTGTTTCTACAATGTGGGTGACACAGCAAGTTGTCGGCTGACTCAAAGGATAATTGTTCTAAATGGTGCAGGAATGTGAAGTAGTTTGAATGGATGGGATAAGTGATAAGGAGAGATAGAGAGAGAGAGAGAGAGAGAGAGAGAGCAATGACACTTTCATCAATGTGAACTTACCAACTATTTTAGCAATTTTTTTATGGACTTCTTGGATATATATTACGACCAGTAATGGTATCGAAGCTGAGCAAAAACGTAATAGTCAAAATGATAAATGTACTGATCGAGTTACTCATCTTTTGGTTTTTTATAGGGAGACTATTAAAACAACTTATTATACACCTTACTGTAATCTCATTTCTTTCCAGAGATACATCATTGAATTTATCATTTTATTCGTACGCGATGCAGTTAACATTCTCTACAGATATTTTATAAAATGAGTCAAGAAATGCCATCGTTTTTCAATGTATAATAACACCAATCCTACTGTATTTGCAATTGGAGTTTTATTATCAATTAAAATGAAGCACTTCCTCATGTACTAAAATCTACGATGTAGCAGTAACTTTAAAACAGAGATGAAAACAACCAACTAATCCATGTCTTTATTGGAATTTAACTACTCAATATCACATTTCACCCTCTGTGCCGTACATCTGATAACACGAAATTTCTAGTTTTGTCGAATTTCGTGGGCTAGAAATTGTTGATCTAAAGTTTACCAGTGTTTATCAAGACAAGGTGAGAAGTGACGGTAAATCAGAATGATAAGCAATAACAGTCTTTTTTTTTCCCGTAATATCCGTTTCTCTCCGGTGATTGTGGTATGTTCAATATATATATATATATATATATATATTGAACATACCACAATCACCGGAGAGATCCAGCTTCTTATGTGGAATAAATGCTTTGATACTAAACAATGTCTATTTTGGAATTACTTTCCTGAAAAAGTTAAATCTGCCTGACTGTGTGTTACTAATTTGAAAGAAAAGGAAACCCGAGACTGGAAGCACAATTTTGAAGAAAAAAATATATAAAGAAAGTAGCAGTAATATACAAAATGATTTTAAAAAAAGATTTCACGATCACTTACTTGCTTACTTCCGCTTACTCAAACTTCAATAATGTGTGTATTATTTCCAAGCAGAGTTCATTACATCTTTAGTTGGAGCTATAGTATTAAAAGCGATGATAAAATGCAACATAATTTTATAAAAATAAAGATATCACCGAAAAGCGGCCATATAGAACTGCCGATTCGACGCTCTGTCGCCAACCTTCACTGATTGTTGACCTAATAATATACCCGCCCATTAGAAAATCCAAATATAAGGAATCATTATTTGGAGACAGTGTATTTAGCAAAGATGTTTCGCGTCCATCCTATAACTTTTACGGCTTCTGCATTGAGCGGTTTTGTGCTGTTTGTATGCCTTATTGCAATGGTGTATATTAAGCAGGATGTTCAGGACGCTTACAGATCACTGGATACTGAAATGCATTACTTCAAAGTACTTTCTTTTACTCCCGTCTTGAGCTTTTCAAACTGATTTCAGTTACTTGAATGTTTTTAACAGTCATGTTATATCGTGAAGTCTTTGCTCCTTTTTTTTTATCTTTCTCACATATTATCGACTTTCGTCTTAGAAAACAAGATTCTGAAGTGCTTTATAGGTGATCACTGATGATTTATGGGATGACCTGGTAATACTTGGGCAAAATCCTTCAAAACTGCGCCGAAGACGGCGCGATGGGAAGGATTTAGAAAGTACTCATCAATATGGAGATCAGCTCACTGGTAAGTCTCTGATATAACTGTTTATCATTCATTCCAAATGTTCCCTGAGATTTTTTTTTTTACGCGATTTTAGCATAACAATCTTCCAACTGATGACCACGTCTTTGAGTGAGAAGTTTGCTCACTCCAAAAATAGTATCGGAATTGTTAAATAGATTCGTCACCAACAGCAAGTATATTCCAGCATTTCGGTTACTGAACATTGCAACTGTTAACCTATTTACAGTTGCATATTATAAAGCTGTCTTATTACATGATTCTTAACCGGTTAAAATAGTAGCAAGATAACTTTATCCTTCCACAGTTTTCCTGCTGACACCGGGAGAAAAGGAACAACAAAGTAGAGAATGATTTGACATGAAAGTAAGCAACTGTGATTTCAAACCATCATGTTAGAACTTAAAAAAGCAAGAACGGATTTTTGGTTGGATCTCATTCAATGTTCGCATTGTATCATTTTATATAATACAGATTGAAAGTTTTCTGTCTCTTAAAACTATTTCATATAAAACTAAGATGCGCAACTATATGGAAGGCTTTCTCTCCCTCTAAGTCCATCAACTTCAACTGCTGTTCATTTGCTTCGCATGAATTTTCAGCATTCATTACTATGAAACACTTCTCTCTTTGCACGCAGAGAACAGGGCGGGATTAATTTCGAATATTACTTATCATCATAGACATGCCGGAAAATGTCAGTAGTACAATAATCAATTTCCAGGAGAAAAAACTTTTCATCTTTTAAACGGAATGCATGATTAGCTGTTTGGTATTTTGTACAATTTTTAAACATACCACTTTCGTCTTCTATGGATGAATGATTAGGAAAGTTATTACTTGTAAAAAAAACACCACTATGTTCTTTTTTTTCCTCATTTTCCTTAATAATAATGTCTGAATGGCTGTCCTTTTTAGGCTTTCAAAACTTCACAACTGAAAATGGCAATTTACGTACAATTACAATTTATGTAAAAAAAGGCAATTTATGTATAGTTTTAATTTTAAGTCATAAACAGAAACAATCAGTCCAGATAGAAATCACGCAGTGTAGCACTTGCCAGATAATAATTTATTTTCATTTCATTATTTCAGAAACCTCCCACAGCAAAGCACCACCAACTACTGGTAAAAGTGACAACTGGCGCGATTCCCTTAAATCCAGTTCTTCTGTTTCACCTTCCAAAGGAGTAGATCAGTTTTTCAAGCCGGTTACCGGTTCAGTCCTTCGCAATATAGATGGCAAGCAGAGAGCAAAAGGTTTTCCGCCAAGTGGACCGCAATTATCCGATATTTGCAGCAAGTTTAATTTCAGTGATTTCATTTACATTCAAGTCCGATTTTTAGTTGTCTTCGAGATTTTTATAGACCAGTTTGATGTTGTGCAACATTCAGAGAATTGAAAAGGTTAGATTACTTCCTCATTTATGGAGAAAATCACATATCCACTTTATCTTTTAATCTTCCCTCCTCTAAGGTTATTGTGTACTTGAAGTACCATCTATAACCTACAAGGTAGCTGGAATATCTGCGATATTGAACTCCATATTGCTATTGATCAGAAAACAGCTGCAAAAAAAAGATGTGGACAGTTGACAAGTAAAATTAGCAGTAGTTCTGCAACAATAAAATATGAAAGATTTGCTAAGATTGGTGCAATTACTTTTCATTCACAGGATATAAACCTCAAAATTATTCCAATATCGCATCCTGAATTTAACGACAAATCGTATTTGCTCTTAACACAATTTTTTATCAATCAATCAGGGTATCATTACAGAATGTGCTAGAGAAAACTCATGTCCAGCTGGATTACCAGGCCCTAAGGGTCCACCGGGACATGCTGGATTAAATGGTATACCTGGCACTAATGGTCAACCTGGCAAGGATGCTGAAAATATGTCACCGCTTCACAATGAAGCGCCATGCTACTACTGTCCTCGAGGGCTGCCTGGAATTCCAGGAGCGGTTGGAAAGCCGGGCTTAAGAGGAATCGCAGGAGCAAAAGGTCGAAACGGAGTTCCTGGGAGAAATGGACAACCAGGACCACCTGGTGAACCTGGAACGGCAGGATCTGTAGGTAAATGTAATAATAGTTTTGTGGAAATGAAATGAACTGTTAGCTAATTAATCATACGTCCCAAAAATTGATGGGGTATTTTATTCAGTATTATACACAAAAAATTATCGTTGGGGTATATTCTTCAATGAGTTTTGGGCATCTCATCCCTGAAAGTTTAGTCAATAGTTGAATTCATTCACTTTTATAGTCAAAATTGATAACACTACAATTTACAGGAGCCCATTTTCAGGTAAAGATGGTGAAATGGGTCCGCCAGGCTCTAAAGGTTCAGACATGCATCATTTAGTTGGCCGTCCTGGTTTGAGAGGATCAAGGGGACCATTAGGACCAGCAGGACCACCTGGAGAAAAAGGTGCTGAGGGACAAACTGGTAAAGCTGGTCCGCAAGGTCCACCAGGAAATTCTGGGCCTGCTGGCCCACCTGGTCCTCAAGGACCAACGGGATCTGAAGGCGATGAAGGAAGGCCTGGAAAAGATGCCGAGGTACCCTTTTTTGTCCTGAATTCAACTAATCTCGGAATTGAAACATATTTTTAGCTGCAATATTGCCTTTGGTCATTGTTCTTTCGAAACAACTTTTAAAAGAGATCAATTACTTATTTTTAGTACTGTCCATGTCCAGCTCGACGATCCAACATCATGCATCACCGGAGCAAAGAACACAAAGCAACATCGACGTTGTACAACTACGATGACAATGACAGGAAGTCGATCAGCAGTGACTCTGCTTACAAGAAACTATAAACGTTCTGCGAATAGGTCTATTCTTGATGTTCTCATTTACTCCTAATACTTCTTCCTTCAACTTTATAATATTTTAATCACACAATACTACACGAAAAAATTATCATATATGGTGTCAGCAGTGTAATGTATTCTTAAATAATATAGAATTTCTGCCTGAAACATCAAGTTATCACTTCCCTAATCCAGCACATTCTCTGTTAGCCATCGCAGATATCGCGGGCATTGCAGGAAAAACATATTCTGTGTAATCTCTGCTGCACTGATAAAATGCAGTCAAAAAATTCATTTCTTTCATTACCACTGTTGTGGCACTTATTGCATTTAATTTCTGGACGTTATGCTTAATAAAGACGTTGAACAAGTTGAACACATTTTTAGGTTATAACAGGTCACTCTTATTTCATTTAAGAGACCTTGGCTATTACTTTGTTTCAAATAAAATTTAATCCGGTATCCATTTAGGGAACTCTTTACAAATTTTGACAGGCTGAAGATTTTTTCTCAGCTATTAAAAAAGTAATTTTGCCCACTGTTTGAGTTACTTACAGTGATTGTGCATTTAGTTGTTTGGTGACACGAATCAGATAGTTACTCCTTCCATTGTTACCTTTCGTTGGAATTTTTTAATTCGAGACCTTTTTCAAAAACCCAGCTTTATGATTCGGTGGTTTATAATCACTCATTAAGTTTCTCTGTAATTTCGACCGTTTCTATTGGTGATAGATGAAATAGTTCGGGTGGCATTGACCACCCTGTCATTTTTTGGTAGGTCGCCTTTCTGCTGGTGACAGTAAATATCGACAGTGATGGATGAGAACTTCAAGCAGAAGAGAGGAGGAGAATAAATGCACACACAGTGAGAGAGTGAGAATTCCAATGTATGGAACAAAGGGTTCCAGCAGCAGTTGCATGCTAACTTATATCCTACCCTCATCAATTTTCCCTTACAAATTTGGCTCAACGAACCGTTGTTAGTAGAAGATGTCTTACACATACATATCGACCTAGCCATCTCACAGTCTATACGCGTATCGGCCTAACCGATATGGAATACACTCTATTCATTATTGATTTACTAACAGTCAGGTCCCACTGTCGGGAATCAAAAACACATATTTTCCAGGTCGGTAAGATTAGGAAGGAAAAATTGTTAGGTAACCTATGAAATTGACGATATGATTTGTTGTGCATAAAATAAACTAAGTTGCATATTCTCGTATTCTTCAAAACTATTAGATAAACTGTAAATACGGCGTCAAAAGCCATTTTATGATATAAACAAAGTGACAATGAGAACGCGACAAAGCTATACGTTTCATCGGTATCACAATACAACCAGAAGTATGATTATGATAATTAGCTCACAATTTTTTGCATACTTATTTTTGATCAGCCTAGCCAAAAGCCAAAAAATCCTTTTGTTGCACCTTTAGTAAGGTGCCTCTTGGGAACAGTTGCCAACAATAAAGTAGGGGCACAAATCTTTTAAAACTTTGAAATATCTACTTAATGTTCAGTAATTAATAACAGAACCAAGCATCACCTACTGTCAGATGCGGAAAACTTCAGAAGAATTGCTGTATAAATACACCGACCGTTCCTTTCGACTGCACCAAATGTTCGTTAATCATACTGCTTCGAATTTTATTCTCAATAAAAATGCGATCTAGAATTCATTTTTAAGATGCTAAAGAAAATCTAGGCATGACTAATAAGGAAGAGTACGTAGAGTGATATTTATCATTGTTTTTACACAGTGTCATCTGGAAAAGTGATAAAATATTCCAAGGAACAGTTGGAACTGTCTAACGTGAATAATCTAATATATCGTACCCTAACAAATGCTGGTTGCACAGCTACTACATGAATGCTTGGAACATTATCAGTTGGTAGATTTAAAATTACAAGAATATATTAAACTTGATTTCTTTTGTAACCCGATCATAATACAGTTTAAATGTGTTGAGAAACACAACATCAGTGAATAAAGCTAAGTTTAAAAACAATATTGCCAGTCTGACACAAGCCACCAAAGGAAGGGTATCGAAAAAAGAACAGCAAAGTAATTCGAGAAAAAGCAAAAATTAGGCTGATAAATAAATAATCTCGTTTGAATGCTGATGAAATCAACCACGATGAGCTGGATGTGAAGTACCTGAAACAAAATAAAATAATAAAATGACCAGATAGACAAAAGGTCGAAGTATACAAATGTCGTTACTCTTTCGAAAAATCGCAGTATCCTCAGTTCTCCGACAAATATTTAATATATCTATTATCCGAACTAAATATTTAATATTTACTAATATATCTATGATCCGAACTTGATGTAGCATTTAGAACAACAGGAATCAATAGGGCATCTTGGCTAAAACTTTTAAATCAGCTGACTCAACAATAAAAGGCGAAATCAGTGAAATTAAGGACATTAATCAAAATAAGTAAGATTTTTGTTGTTTAAAAATTATGGAAAAAAATCAGCTTCGAAAAAAAGTGGTAATCGTTATCCATAATTATTAATTATAGTTATTCATAATTACTTTAGGGAAAGCAGTTAGCTCTTTTCGAAAGTTCAAAATAAGAAAAGAGATGTAATTTTAACATTAGCTAGTATGATGGATAGCAACAATCTAAATTTATGTTTATTGTTCTCTTGCCCGGTATAATATTGATAGCGATAAATACACTCAAATTATAACTTGAATAGGAAAAGAATAAGTAAAAGCAGACGAAACACAAATGAAATTACCAAACCTTCACAAATTGAAATCCAGATCTTTTGGAATTGTGAACAAAGTGATGCGGTATAAAGAGGGACAAATATATGTTTTGTAGTTTTATTAATTGCATATGAAACCAACCATAACTCTTTCATTCTGTCTCATCGCCTACACTCGAAAGTGGGACTATGATGTAAACTGTTTTCGAAAGATAACTGGTCAGCTAGAATAAAAAGTTCGAAATGAAACATAATGAATTGAGGTGAAAATTACTAAAGTCGCGCTCAGCTTATCGCTTTAATAAAGAAATTCGATCCAATTCTTCATAGAGCAATTACATATATGAATTCATACAAATTTTATTGTGTAAAAATTCATACAAATTCTTCATATATTCTCATATTTTCACTCTTTTTTTGCAAACTTGCGTTTATATTTGTCTAAGATGCCACTTCATTATGAACATAATATCATAAAATTATGCTAATATCCAACAGGATCTTAATTATCTTTTCCACATTGTACTTATGCTTAAATAGCATAACTTAAATAGGATGTAAGCAACAGCTCGGACAAATTTGGAAATAAAAACAATTTATGACTTAAAATTCTCTGTCTAAAGGGTCGGTGATGAACTTTGATAACAGATATCATACATGAATGTTAACGAACACGTGCATGTTTCATGAAACTGCATGCAGGAACATTTGACAAAATATGGAATATTTAAAATAAAGTACCTGCAGATGATGAAGGAACACTGCGATGAAGTGTTGTTCGCGTAACGTTGCCTTCTACATCCACCGTTTCAAATTCTTCTTCACGTTCCAGATCGCGTAAGCGATGCTCATTTTCGGTTCCAGTAAACTGTACGTGACTAATAACTGGATCAGTGACACGGGTTAGAACCCTTCTTGAGATTATTTCTTTAGAACCATCTTCGTTGATTTGCACAGTTTCAAACGTTGTTAGCGTGGTCGGATAATCATGGAGCATAGTGTCAACATCACCAATTAACGAATCTTTCTCTTCTTCCTGATCTCTTTGGTATGTACTCATATCATCACCACTCAATAGTGCTTGCCTGTCTTGGCTTATTTCCTGTACACTGACTCCTTGTAGCATAGAATCCTTGTCCTGAGGAATTATTTCAAGAGAATCATGCATCTCTTCATGTACTTTTTCAATGACTTCATATTCAGTTAAATAACTTTCAGCACCCAAATCGCTCTCTGTATGTACTGATCGGACATTAATTTCTAAAGAATCAGTGCTCGTTCCCATTGGTTCCGGAACAAAATTTTCAAAATTTCTTTCGATGCTATCAGTTGGTGAAGCTAATGGTGTTGCCGCTTGGATGTCTTCCTCAACTGGTATTGCTTTTATATCTGAAATGGAATCATGTTCTTCGTCATCGTCTCTTATACTCATCTCTTCGACCTCCGATTCTTCACGTATATCGGATAGGATCATTACTTCATCTTGTGGGGAACCTTCGGCTACGACCTCTTGCTCCAGTCGTTCAAATTCGGCCAAGGAATTTGTTGATCCATCAGCCCTCTTCAATTTTCCGGCTACGTACAATTCAACTTCACTCCCACTAAGACTTGATTCACCCTTGTTCAGTACATCCCGCTCGATTCGCTCAAATTCCTGCAAACTCGTTTCAGAGACATTGTCGCTTGAAACTGTTTTGTATTTCCCAACTGTCATGCTGATATCTGTTCCCTGGCCATTTGAAGATACGCTTCTTCCATTCAGCGAATCCACTTCTTCCGGTTCTTCGTCCACCGTCTCTAGTTCTGCTTCCACCGTGTTTACTTGCTCGCTTTCCGATATATACGTTGGATATTCCTCAGACGACGACGATGAGGACTGTTTAACCGATTCCATTTCCTGATCCTTTTCTACCCATGACATTTTCAACTCCGGTGTCAGTCGTTCAACAAATGTTTGCGGCTCATCGTGCGAACTTTTTCGAGAGCTAGTGCTGCTTCGACGTGACGTGCTATATTTCTTACCACTGCTCCCGCTTTTGATTGATATCTTATCAAGAGAATCCAATGAATCAGATCCGGTATATAAAACTGCTTCGGAGGGTAAAGCGACACCTTCAATTTTTTCGGTTGTATGAAAAATACTGATTTTATTTCCAACAGATAGATCTGAATATTTGAGAATATTCTGTTGGGAATATTCTTTTCCAAAATCCATTGCTTTTTCATGCATTGATTCTTGAAAGATTGTAGAATCAGGCATTTCTTGTTTCCACGACGGAAATATTTCGTCAGCAAGGACATCGTCTCCTGAAGCTTCTACAATGGAGTCCAGAATTTTGATTTCCGCTTGGCGAGCTTGATCAGCAACTTTTCTGGAGCAATCAGATGCAATAGCAACAGCGGCAATACCTTCATCTTCGTCACTGAAACCCGGAGGAATGGGGGAAACAGGTCGTTCCGGATCCAGATCTGGAGCGAGAAGAATACCACCAGCAGTTCTTAGTAGCATGTCTTCTTCCATATCATCTTCATCTTCGACAGATACAAGTTCAATATCAGGCACATCTGGGCTAGAACGTTTCGAATCAATAACTCTATCTTCTTGCCTGTTTGGTTCTTGTTCCTCATCCTGAGATGCAGTAAAAAGACGATCAGACTGTACTGGTGAGAGAAATGCAAGCGGTGTAGCACTTTCTTGACGCTCCTCACTCATAACTGACAATCTACTGCTAGCTTCACTAGTTGCTGTAGTGTATTCAGATTCCTGGGAATGACAGCTAGGAGCCGTTTCGAAAGTATCCTCCTGGGATGTAAGACATGTCTCATACCCATCCCTTGATGTAGCCGTAGCCGTTTTATAGGTGGATTCACTGCGCGATAAGCTTTCCGCTGGCTTCACGTTGTCATCAGCCATTACTGTTGCCTGTATATCAAGCTCTTCCTCATTCTTTTCATCATCTTTTAATAAATTGCATCCTTCTGCGTGTCGTTTTAACTTGTTCGTCTCTTCTATAAGCGTTTCCAATTTCTCTTTTAAATCGGATCCATAATCTGCTTTATGTTCATATTGAACTTGAGATACACTCATTCCAGCAGTGACTTTTTCCTCGCTAGGCCGTGATTCACTAAAGCTATGTTTTCTAATTGAGGGATCTATGTTATAGTTACTGCTGCTTCTGCTCGCTGTTTGGTCTAGTTTTCCCATGCTTTCGCTAATTAAATGTTTCGCATTCGCTTGGAGATCGATGCCACGGGCAATTTTTGCTTTCTCATCCATTTCAGATGATCCATTGCCAGTCTTTTGCTTCGATAATGGCGCTTCTGTTAACGTTAGCGATTCTTCAGAAACAGGCTCCGAAGTAGGTTCAGCTATCGCTTTTACTTTCCCTCTTTTATCATCATCTCTTACGCTCCCCAATTCACATACATCCTCTTTTGTTTCCCGATATTGTCCTTTTGCTGGAAGACTAAATTTATTAATAACAGTCTCTTCAATCCTTTGCTGAGGAACAACTGCAATTACTTCTAGTGATTCAATTCTTTTTTGCACCTCTTGCATTGATTCAGTTTGAGTGTTCCCTGCATTGGTAGGGAACATCGACGAAAAGGAAGGGGGAGATGCATCCTCTTCTGTCTCTTTCTTCCTTGACAATGTAAACTTGTGGCACTCTTGTTGTTCAGAAGGATATCTGTCCAAAACACTCAGAAGAGTTACCTTTTGTTCATTTGCCACTTCATCAGTACATTCTTTTGCCGCTAATTCCAATTGTTTTCCTGAAACAGTTTCTTCGCTTTGCCTGCCTTTTGCTTGTTGCCAAGGCGCATCACTTATTTCGCCGTAAATTACTTTTGCATCATTTAGTTCTACAAAAGCTTCTGTGCTTGAAATAATTGAGGAATTTATGCGCTTTTCTGATTCTTCACAATGAGACATCTTTTCACCATCTTTTCTTTTCTCCATACTGCTATCGAAAGCATCAGATGAAGCACTCCTGAGAAAACTTTTCTGATCCTCGACCACCTGAACTGTTTCTATAGACCCAAAAATTGCTAAAGCTTCTGAAGCTGCAAGAACAACTGCTGCTGCACTTTCAGTTGTTTTAGCAGGATCAGAAAGATCTTCCTTGAAGGATTCTTTCCCTGTCGAGGTTACTTCTTGTATCATAGAGAACATGTCCTGTTCTTCAGAGTAACATAATGATTCCTCTTCTTTTCGCACTTCATTTTCACCGCTTAACGAAAATTCAGCAGACTGTTGCCTATCAGATCCCTTTTCTAAAACGTGATTATCTTCGCTTTGCTGAGGAATTGTTGGACGAATTTCCACAGTATCTAGAAATCCCTCTGATGCTATGCGAACATCTTCCAGTTTGCCTTCTTCAAATGAGGTCATCAGATCATGTTTAGCAGTCAACTGCTCAGGAGGTTCTTTTATTGAGAACAACTTTTTCTCATCACTTTCAGCATCAAAAGATTGTTGGGGCACCGTTATATCATCGCCACTGTCAATTTTTAGTTCTTCAAGGTTTTGAACCATTTGTAGCCCTTCAGTTAATTCCTGTTCACTTTCCACGGTTACTAATTTCTTTGCAAATTCTTTCTGATCACGATCCATCATTTCGAATGCTTTTGCATCAACATTTCCTTCAAATTTTTCGTCTCTGGTTAGCTCTGATATTTGTTGCCCCTGAATGATGAACTCTTCTTGATTTTCTTTCCCATCTCTCAGCCATTTTTGTAGGGTCGTCGACCCAACGACCGTGATTTCAGAAGACTTTATGACATATTTCTTTGGTTGAAAACGATGTGTCAAAAATGATTCACTATCTCCTTTATCCTCTCCAAGTACTTCAATTATGAATTGCTTTTCGTGTTCCTTATCATGCTCAAATGCTACTTTTTCGGTTTTCACTGCTGATTCCTCTATCAGTTCATTCGTTTTCAGCTTTCCTGAAGTTACTTCAGATCCGTCCGTTAGCTTTTGCCATTGGATAGTCTCAAACATTGGGAAGCTTTTATCACCATCGCGATTTATCTTATTGCTTAGCTCCTCGTTTTCTTTTGTTATACTTCCAGTTACTCTTTCTTCCTTCATTGCAGCATTAATCATATCGTCGCTCGGGTACGTTATCACTTGCTCTGCGTAGGAGAATTTCTGTTTTTCTAGTCCTGTTTCCGCATCAATACCTTCATCTTCCGGAGTCCATGATATATCAACAGTCAGTTCATAAGGATGTTCAGCTTCAGCACAGAAAGGTTTTATTTTTTCGTCAATCATAATTAGATGACCTATTCCGTCCAAGTCAACTTCGTACGACGTTTCCCCTTCTGACGTCAGTCCATCAAAATTAATCTTTTTACTATCTGTCAATCCAGTCTTAACTGTCACTCTCCCTTCCACTTCATCCGATGGTACCATTGGTTGAACTTCATTATTTTCTGGCACCTCTTCCTGTATATCTTCTTTAAAAGATGTCTTTACCTGCATACCTTCACGAAGGCTTTCTATCAAGACTTGATCCCTACAACTATTTTCGGATACCCTGTACAAATTTTCCAGAAGTGAAATATCCATTTGCACACCTGGAGAAATAAAATTAGCAGTTTGATCAACTGCAGATGGCAAATCCATGGCTGGATAACTCAGTTTGTCCTGTGTCTTCGCTTGTTTTGTTGTGCTTGTTTCTGATTCAGGTCCATCCAATTTGACCAAACCTTTCTGATCCAAATAAGTTTCGACTGCATAAGGTTCAATTGTTCCCTTGCTATCTATATCCTCCTCTTCATCTTTTTGTACTGGTTTATTTAGATTTTCCATTGGATTGTAATCGGTTTCTTTTCCGAGAATTCGTTCCTCTGCCACCATTTCTCGCATTATAGCAGCTTCATCACACTGCTTAGTAGCTTTTGGCGGTGTAAACTGATAATCTGTATCAGGAAATTGTTCGATCGATGTCTCTCCTATATCGTTTTTTACATCGTGATCACCAGCTTTTGCTGTGTCACGGATGGTGAATGTACCAGATGCCAAAATTTCTCTAGCAACCGTTTCACTTCCCTCTGGAAACCTCAAATGTTTTTTCTCATCTATCCACCGTTGATCTGTATCTAATTCTTTTCTAGCCTCCAGATGTACATCCCTATTTGTCTTATTATATCCCACATCTGTTATGATATTCTTGCATTCCTGAATCTGATTCAAAAATAGACTAGGTTCGCAAAACACTTCCATCTCTTGTTTTTTCGCAAATTCTTTCTCCTTTGGTGATAGTGATCTAGACTGCTCGAATGGAGTAACTGAGTAAAACCTGGACGGACTCCACCCTTCCATCTTTTCAGTTCCTCCAACTAGCGTCACTCCTTTGCAGACGATGTTTTGTTTCAATTGATATTCTGGCAGCTTTTCCATACCCTCTTGTATTTTGGATAAAGATTCCCGCATTTGCTGTGGCATGATTTCTTCCTCACTCAGTTCCGTCGGCAGCCGTTCTGTTGTCAGACTAGATATTAACTTACCCATTTTCTGCAAATCTCTGTCTTTTGTTCTCAATTGTTCCGCCTCAGTTCCAGTCATATCATTTACTCCATGTGCCGGATGACCAACTACCACATCTGCAAACGAAATTTCACTTGAAATCAACACGTCTCTTGGCAATGTTTTCGTGTCTGTACATTTTTCCTTCCCTTTCGCTGCTGCAAACTCAGTAGTCCGTTGTCTATCTTCTACTTCAGATTGTATTTCCGGTGAACGCAAAAATGCTTCGTCATCCCTAGCACTTTCTTTCACTCCATCCATATCACTAGAAGCTTCTCTGGAAAATTCAATCTGCTTATATTTCCAAGAACTAAAAATATCTGTTAGGGAGTCCTCTACGACCTGTTCTTTGATAACTTCTTCAGCGAATCCAACCCCATCCTGCTTATCACTCTCCATTGTTGCCTGTTTCTTGGCTATTCCCACCTCTTCTACAAATTCTTCAGGTATTGCTGTCTCAAATACTACCCCTTCAGATTCTGCATTCTTTGAAACTCTTCCCTCGAACAGTTTTACTTCAGATCCTTCAGAATGTCCCATCTCTGATTGCTGGTTCATAATCTCTTTTTGTAACATGCATACACTTTCTTCAGATTCTCTTGTTCCGTACAAACTTAATGGAGTTATGATGGATTGCTTCCCTTCGAGAGGTATGTGCTTCTTTTCTTCCGCTTGTGTTACCGAGCATTTTTGCCCAAAAAATGTTTTTTGCTCCTTTTCATGAAGTACCATAAGTTCTTCCTCCGTTACTAATTTTTTAAGTAGTGAAGCACGACATTCCTGCTGCAAAATATCTTTGAATTTTTGGGCTTCGGTTCTTTCCAGATCTTTTCTAAACATCTCTACTGAAGCCGCATTTCCAGGATATCTGTTCTTTTTGAAAAATTCTTCGCTTTCTCTTGTAATTTTTTCTTTGGCTACTGCGACATCGTAGTTTTGGAGATGATACTCTGGCATCACATTCTTGAATGGCTTTGTTTCTATTTTCTCGGGAACTTTTTTTGTGAGAAATTGATGTTGTACTTCTGCTCGTGGTTGCAAAATTTCATGTTCAAATAATGTTTTGTATACCGCAGGAGATCTAGTTTCCTCTTCTGTG
Organism: Loa loa; assembly: GCF_000183805.2. Lineage (NCBI taxonomy): Eukaryota > Metazoa > Nematoda > Chromadorea > Rhabditida > Onchocercidae > Loa > Loa loa. The sequence goes on from NW_018108207.1 coordinate 239,013, forward strand.
GTTGGTACCATATCATATTCAGCATATTCCTGTATCAAACGTTCTGTTGTGGATACTTCAGCAGCAAGTGGAATTTGGTGCTCCTTTGTAAGAACATCTTTTGTTAATAGTTCTAAATGTGCGTTTCCTCCAACGCTATCCTCGCACTGTACGGAAGTCTTCCCTTCATTCAAACCATTAGCTTGAGATTGCATCCATTCTAGTTCGTCTCGTATAGTCTCAGACGAAGCTCTTTCACTAACCATTTGGATACTTCTACCATGAGAAATCTCACCACCTCCAGAAACACTATCACAGACCTTTGATACTCGCAATCTTGCGAGAACAATAGGCGCTGTTCCTGTACCTTCCGCTGCCGTTGCTGCATCCCTCGAAAACCTCATCAGTCTAGTTTGGAAATGTTTACTTTCAGAATTTGTCACGTGCATGTCTCCACATTGTTTCATGAGTTCATCAGTTTGTATTGGAACTTCATACATCAAATTTCGAGATGAAATAGGTTTTTCTTCAGTCAATGCAAATTCAGACACTAAGATACCGTACTCACTGACAGCCTCTCTGCTCGGTATAAAATCTTCGAACGGTTTTATTTCAGTTTCTACCAAAGCTTCCGTCCAACTTGACCGATCCTCAAGTTCTGATTCTGTCAAAGCTTTCGTTTCAGTATCTTCTCCCTCTGTAGTCAGTTCCTTAGACATTACTGCACCATATTCTTCTCGATCCAGCATAAAATCTTGGAACGATTTTGTTTCAGTTTCTTCCAAATCTTCCGTTCTATTTAACCGATCCATAATTTCCTCAGACTCTGCCGGAGGCTTCATATCAGTTACATGTACTAATTCTGTAGTGAGTTCTTTTGATATTATTGCACTCTCTTTATCCGGTGTAAAATCTTCGAACGGTTTTGTTCCAGTTTCTTCCAAATCTTCCGTTCTATTTAACCGATCCATAATTTCCTCAGACTCTGCCGGAGGCTT